>NC_057813.1:420667938-420833702 GCF_018294505.1 Triticum aestivum | reverse complement strand
GGGAAGGGGAGGGTTTTGCTTGGAGTAGGGATCAAGAATTAGATTAGGAATAGGAATCCTAGAAACAAAAAACGGAATAAAAGAAACGGGGTCCAAATCCTACTAGGATTTGCAAAAGGAAAAGGAAACAGGGGCGCTAGCTCCCTGGCGCGGTAGCCCTGGCGCGCGCGCGGGGCTTGGCGCGGCGTCTGGCTCGGCCGGCTGGGCCTTTGGCCCAGTCGCGCTGCGGCATTTTTTTAAAAATGGTTTCGCGCGCGGAAAAATATAGAAAAGACAATCTACCGGACTCCAAAACTAATAAAGTAAATTTTCCCCGACTCCTAAAAATGAGTCGAACAAAATGAACTTTTACCCGGGGCCTAAAATGCATTTTTGAAAATACGCATTTTTCCCTAAGGCAAATAAACTCCGAGAAAATCCAATATTTGATTTATTTATTAAATCTTCATTTTTCCTAAATTTTGGGAAAGTCATATTATTCCCTCTCTTATTTTTTATATTGAAAAAAATATTTGATGATAAAATAAGTAAGATCCAATGATCCTCTTTTCATAATTTGAGAGATCTGAAATACGAAAATTTCGAAACCTCCAACTCTCTCCGAGGGTCCTTGAGTTGCGTGAAATTTCTAGGATCAACAAATGCAAGAAAATATGATATGAATGGTGATCTAATGTATAACATTCCAAATTGAAAATTTCGGATGTTACACGCTAAGGCTCAAGACTCTACATTTTATTTTTAGTGATCCAAGATCACATTGAGTCAATAGGAAAATCCAATACTATTAAAAGGGGATGAGGGGTTGCTTAATGGCTTGCTTGCTCAAGATGCTTAGTGGTATGCTCCAAAGCCCTCAACCACTTTCTCATATCCACATATATCCCAAACTAAAAGTCAAACTCGGCCCCACTGATTTGATCTATCCGGCGCCATCGAGTTCATTTGACATAGCCACTGCCACAAACCCTAGTCACTTCGGTCTCACCGATAGGTATCTCGGTCTCACCGAGATGGGATAGCAAACTCTCTGTTTCCCTTCATAACGTTTCGGTCTAACCGAGATGAGCGATCGGTTCCACCGAGTTTGCAATGCAAACTCTCTGTTTCCCCTTCATAACATTTCGGTCTCACCGAGATGAGCGAATCGCCTGACCAACTGTCTGGATAGCTTATTACCAAAGTTGGTCCCACCGAGTTTGTGTAATTGGTCTCACCGATATTACGTTATGCCCTAACCCTAAAGAAATTGGTCCCATCGAGCTCATATGTTGGTCCCACCGAAATGCCTAACGGTCACATTATGAACTAAATCAGTCCGACTGAGTTTTCTGATTCGGTCTCACCGAGTTTAGTAAATTGTTTGTAACGGTTAGATTTTGTGTGGAGGCTATATATACCCCGCCACCCTTCCTTCATTCGTGGAGAAAGCCATCAGAACATGCCTACACTTCCAGCATTCATTTTCTGAGAGAGAACCACCTACTCATTTGTTGACGTCAAGATATTCCATTCGAACCACATAAATCTTGATCTCTAGCCTTCCCCAAGTTGCTTTCCACTAAAAACATCTTTCCACCAAATCCAATCCTATGAGAGAGAGTTGAATGTTGGGGAGACTATCATTTTAAGCACAAGATCAAGGAGTTCATCATCAACACACCATCTATTACCTTTTGGAGAGTGGTGTCTCCTAGATTGGTTAGGTGTCACTTGGGAGCCTCCGTCAAGATTGTGGAGTTGAACCAAGGAGTTTGTACGGGCAAGGATATCGCCTACTTCATGAAGATCTAGCGTAGTGAGGCAAGTTCTTTGTGGGTGATGGCCATGGTGGAATAGACAAGGTTGCTTCTTCGTGAACCCTTCGTGGGTGGAGCCCTATGTGGACTCACGCAGCCGTTACCCTTCGTGGGTTGAAGTCTCCATCAACGTGGATGTACGATAGCACCACCTATCGGAACCACGGATAAAAAATCTCCGTGTCTACATTGCGTTTGCTACCTCAAACTCCTCCCTTTTACCTTCATGTGTAACGTTTTACATTCCACTGATATACTCTTAGAATTGCATGTGTAGGTTGATTGCTTGACTTGTGTAAACTTGATAAAATCTGCCAAGACATAAAATTGGGAAAAGGCTAGATTTTTATTTCGTCAAGTAGTCTAATCACCCCCCCTACAACGGGACGGCGTAGCGCACCGCGATGTCCTTGACGAACCGGATGGCTGTCGGCCCGTCTAGCTTCTTGATCAGTCACGCCTTGATCTACTTGGTAAACTTGTCCACGGCCACCAACGAGTGCGTTATGCCGCCTCGAGCGGTCTTGAAAGGTCCCACCATGTCGAGTCCCCACACCACAAAGGGCCAGGTGATCGGGATGGTCTGTAGTGCTAAAGTCAGCTGGTGGCTGCACTTGCTGAAGCGAGGGCATCCCTCGCACTTGAGGAAAAGCAATTCGGTGTCTTGGAGGGCCGTGGTCTGGTAGAAACCATGGTGGAAAGCCTTGACCACCAGGGACCTTGAGGCGGCATGGTGCCCGCACTCGCCCAGGTGCATGTCGAGGAGCATCTCCATGCCCTTGTCCTGCTTGACGCAGCATTGGAAGACACCTGTCAAGCTGCGCTTGACGAGCTCATTGTTGATGATGTTGTAGGTGGACTCCCGACGATGAATCTGTCGGGCCTCAGTCTCGTCCATGGGGAGGACTCCATTCTCCAGATACTCTGAGATTGGAAGGGCCAATGATGGAGCCATCACCACGGCGAAGATGACCACCATCATGGGCTCTAGGGTGGAAACCCCCTAGCTGGATTTGGTGGCTGGGTTAAGTATGGCAGCTCCCAGGCCGGGTTCAGCAGTCCTTGGGTCGGGTTCCGCAGCTCCCTGGACCAGGTTGGTGTCGGCATTTGCCGGGTTGGACGCGGCAGTCCCCGGGTCGGGGTCGACAGTCCCTGGGCCGGGTTCTGCGGCTTCTAGGTCCGAGATGGAGACGGCTGCCCCCGAGTGTGGGCTTGTGACCGCCGGGTCCATGGCAGAGAGGGCCGCGGCCGGGTCGTCCGGGATGAAGATGGACTTGTAGTCCAGAGACGGCTTGACTGACGGCTTGTGCAGTTGCTTGAGGGAGACGCCGGACGGAATGGCCTCCCGGGATGAGCTAATCTTGGCTAGTGCGTCAGCGGCTTCATCTTCCGCGAGCGGGACATGGAGGAACTCACAACAGTTGAAGAAGCCAGAGAGCTACTGGATGAGAAAGCAGTAGCTGGCCATGTTGGTATCTCGGGCGTCGCACGCGCCGAAGCAGTGCTGTACCACCAGGTCCGAGTCGCCATAGCACAGGATGCGCCATATGCCGAGTTACTTGGCAAGTTGGAGCCCATGCGCAAGGGCTTTGTACTCGGCAACATTGTTGGAGGCGGTGAAGTGGATCTGGATCGCGTAGCGAAGCCGGTCGCCCTTCGGGGATGACAGCATGAGGTCGGTCCCCAAGTTGAAACGCATCTTGGAGCCGTCGAAGTGCATGCACCAGTGCGTTGAATTCGGGGCAACAACAGGTACTGTGTGTCTGTCAATTCAACGAGGATGTCCTCCAGGGCTTGGGACTTGATCGTGGTGTGGGGCTCGTAGAGAATGGTGTGGCCGGGTAGCTCAATCACTCACTTGGCGACCCGGCCAAAGGCATCCGGCAGTCCATGATTTCGACGATGGGGGCCGTGCTGATCACGGTGACAACATGCTCTTGGAAGTACTATTTCAGTTTCCTGGTGGTAAAGTATACACCATAACACATCTTTGTTGTAGTGCGGGTAGTTTAGCTTGGAGGCAGAAAGAACCTCACTTAGGTAGTAGACCGGGCTCTGGACAGACTGGATCTTGGCCTTCTCTGGTTGCTCGACCACCAGCACCATGCTGACCGACCGTGAGGTGGCGGTAATATAGAGAAACATCGGCTCCTTGTCGGTTGGTGCGGCCAGGACAGGTGCAGTGGAGAGCATGTGCTTGAGATCCTGGAAAGCTTTTTCCTCCTTGTCGTTCCACTCAAACATCGTTGTCTTGTTCATCAGTTGATACAGGGCAAGGCCCTCTCGCCCAGCCGGCTGAGAAACCGGCCCGAGGCCAAGCAGCTGTGAATTTCTGGACATCGCGCAGCTTGGCCGGCTTGCGCATGCGCTCGATGGCCTTGATCTTCACCAGGTTCACCTCAATGCCGCGCTCTGAGACGAGGAAGCCTAGTAGCTTTCGGACCAGCATGATGAAAACTCCTGATTTCGGGCCAACATCGCCTCAATGCCGCGCTGCGAGACGAGGAAGCCTAGTGTGAGCTGTTGCTTGGTGTTCACCATGATGTCATCCACATAGACGTGGATGTCGCGGGCGAGCTGCGGCAGCAAGCACTTCTTCATGCAGTGCTGGAAGGTGGCGCCAGCATTCTTCAAGCCGAATGACATGGTGATGTAGCAATACGCCCCGAAGGGCATGATGAAGGACGTCTTCAGGGTGTTGGCCTGGTCTAGCTTGATCAGCTGATAGCTGGAGTGAGCATTCAGGAAGGACAGGAGCTCGCATTAGGTGGTGGAGTCGATGACTTGGTCGATCCGTGGGAGGGCGAAGGGATCCTTGGGGCAAGCCTTGTCCAGGCTAGTGTAGTCTATGCACATGGAAAGGTTTTATTCTTCTTCAGGACAAGGACTGGGTTGGCCAGCCACTCAGGGTGGAAACCTTCCATGCGGACGTGGAGTTTGTGCTCGACGAACTTCCTCAGAATAACCGGCATGTCCTTTGGGGTCCATGCGAAGATATCCCGGTTCTCATGGAAGAAGTCGACAAGCTCTCCTTCCTATTTGCTGTTGAGGCGGGTGCCCACGATGACGTACTTGCTGGAGTTGGGGTCCTTTGGTTTCAGCTTGACCTTCCTAGTTTCCTTCTAGGGCTAGAACAAGGCCTCGCCAGCCGGCTCCTTAGCCAAAGCCGGCACAGCCAGTATCTCCTTGGCCAGCGCGATGATCCGATCGAGCTGGTGCCGCTCCTCTTCTATGACCATTGACTCGGCCAATTTTACACTGGCTTGGGCGCATTCCAGTGACTTGCGATAGTCGCCGGCGACGGTGATGAGGCCCGTCGGACCCGGCAGCTTCATCTTCAGGTATGCATAGTGGGGAACCGCCATGAACTTTGTGAGCACCAACCGGCCTAGCAGCGCGTGGTACAGGCTGGACTGCTCCACTACCTCGAACCAGATTGGCTCGCGTCGGAAGTGCTCTTTGCCACCGAACAGGATCTCGAGCCAGATCCAGCCAATTAGGGAGCAGGAGTGGTCGGGAACGATGTCGTGGAAGATCATCCGGGGTGGCTGCAAATCCTTGGCCTGGAGGCCGAGCTTGGTCATGGTGTCACGATAGAGGATGTTGCTGCTGCTGCCGCCATCAATGAGGGCCCGCGAGAACATGGTGCTATGATGGTGGGAGTCGAGGTTGAGGGTGTAGCCACCGGGGTTCGGCATGACGTCCGGGTGGTCCTCCCGGGTCCAGGTGACCAGGCGCTATGAGCAATGCATATATTCTGGCTTGGCTAGCACGACGGTGTTCACCTCCTACCGGAGCAGGTGCTCGCTACGCTTGTCATCGTCGAGGCTGGTGAAAACGATGTAGCTTGCATTCTGGTCGAGGTAGACGTCATCGCTCATTATGCTGTTGGCCGGGGGCGGCGGCGGAGGAGGCGGAGGCGGCGGTCCCGCTCCCGGAGCCGGGGCTAGTGGAGGTGGGATGTCGCCCCGCATGATGCGCTTGGTTATGGCACACTACCAACGTGTGTGCTTGGATGGCCTCGCACCGCTGTGATGTTTGCCAGGAGTGTCGAGCATTTCCTCGCACCGCTGAATTCTTCTCTATCGCAATCTCAACATTCTTGTCGAAGTTTTCTTCAGTTAACCTCCGTCTTTACTTTCTCTCCTCCATGGTCTCACCATAGTACCTCTTCCATGTGGCGTTGTCTCTGACACCATGCACACGTCCATACGATGGCCGAGTGTCCACCGAGAGTCATTTCAGTATGTTCAAAGCCTGGTTGAATGGGGTGTCCCACTTGGTCCTCGCCAACGCCTCAAACGGCAAGTCGTTTTCGGCCGCAATCCTGTGCTGCTCTCTTTGCAAAAGGAACAAGGATTGTTTACAAATATGACTAAATGTGCAGTCAAATTGATCAGGAACTAAAATTACCAGCAGTTTCATGAACTCCGTCATGACTGGGTCCGTCTCAAAAGCCTTCCTGACGTGGTCCCAATGGCACCGGGCCCTAAGGACGTCATGCTCCTATGGGACGGTGAACTCCACCAAGGGGTCTGGGACGCCCAGACTTTTGCGTTCGCGTCCTCCTTGGCCCATATGGACCTCTTCCCCGCGTAACCACGGCTTCCGAGGTGGTGCCGCCCCTTGTTCCTCTGTTGAAGCCCCTTCATGTACTTCGACTTTTTTGGCATCTTCGGCATCGCAAGCCGCCTTGAATAGTTGAAACTACTCTTCTGTGATTGTCGGATTTTCCTTTACAATCTCGGAGTAGGGTTCCTTTTTGTCAATGGCGCGTTTCACCATTACTTTCCAGGCGGCCAATTCATCACTAAACTTGGTCATGATGCGTTGGTTTATGTTCTTCATTGCCAGATCATTCTATGGATAAGTATATTGGATTTTATCTTGGCTCGGGAACAATAATATCTTGTACAGCAGGGTTAGGAGGGAGTGCTTCATATTTGGCCTCTTCTTTAGTTTATCATCATTGATGGTAGCGCACGCCCGTACGATGCAACCTATTTGATTGCCATAGCAGGAGCGTGCTTTCACAGGTAGTTTTGGCTCAAAATTGCCGTCGTCCACCTCCGTGAACACTAGTATAGTAGTGAGGAGCTGGTTTCGGTACTATGGCTTTGCCAGTCTTGGTGCCGGTCTTGGCGCCGGTCTCGGTGCTGGTCTGGGTCTCAACGCCAGTCTCGTCGCTGCTCTTGATATCTGTCTCGGATGAGCCAGGTGGGCCCAGCAACAACAATCCTTGATCGTTGGCAAGGTTCAAATATTCGTCTGCCGTTAGGTAGACGTTGTCGCAATCACCAAAACCCTGTTCTTCATTCTTGCTAGCCATGTTTCCTACGATTAAATCTAGTCAATTAATTCTAGACCTAGTAAAATGAATAATGACATAAAAAAGCCTATGTTTTGCAGGAACGTTGATTCTTTCCCGGTGCGGCAAATCCCATGCACTCGATATGTCCTGGTTTGTAGCACAAGTCATCCCGAAATTCAAGGAAAATTTCGTTATGACCTTTGCTAAAAAGTGGACAAATCGAGCACCTGAAATTTGGCGTCAACATTCCGACAAAACATAGGCCACTCAGCTTCATTCCCTGGAAACAACAAAAGGCCACTTCGGCACAATCGAGGAATTTTTATATATCATGACCACTTCAATGTTTCACACTTCAAGAAAATCTACACATATTTCAAATTTTGAACCCTAGAACGCAATTCCAATTATGTCCTACTACCCTAACCCTACTGCCCTAGTACTTAAGCATCTACAAGTACTAACTAATGAGATGAACCCTAGCTAGCTACTTAAACATCTACAACTACTTAAGCACCCATTGATGAACCCTGGGAATTATACAATTACTTAAGCATACATTGGGTCTAGAACAACTATATAAGTACTTAAGCAACTATATGTACAACCCTATAATATATTTAGTTAACTACTTAAGCATATACAAGTATGTCCTAAAAATAATATCTAGTTAAGTACTTAAGCATATACAAATTTATCCTAAAAATTTAGTTAACAACTAATTTCATTCATTTAGGTCATTCATCTAACTTCATCTAATTAACCTAGTAAAACCATACTTCCATAACTAAAAAACATCTAATTAACATCTACTAGTACCACTACTACCCTAACCTAAATAACCTAAGTTAATTCCTAGGGTCCTGTTATATGCTGCTGCTCTACTGCCCTAACCTAATTAACCTAAGTTAATCTCATTAACATCTACTAGTACCACAACTGCTAATTCCTAGGGTTCATAACCAAATTCACCTAAGTTAATTAACCTAGATGGAATAACTGTTTAGGCATTTTCATAAAAAATTGCCCTAGCTAATTTCCAAGAAAACTGCTAATCATTTTTCCTAAATGCTAAAAAATGCCTACTGCCCTAAACAAATCTAGGGTTCATATGAACACCTAGGGTTCATATGAACATCAGCGTAGCAATAACATATGAATTGCGCCCTAGCAAAGAGATAGAGGAGGGTAGGGGAGAGGAGAGGGAGAGCCTTACTGTCGGCGGCGAGGGCAGGCACGGGCTCGGGCGGCGGAGGTCCTTGGCGGGCTCGGGGCGGCGGTGATGAGGTCGAGGGCGGGCTCGGGCAGCGGTGATGAGGTCGACGACGGCCTCGGGCGGCGGCGGTGAGGTCGAGGGCGGCCTCGGGCGGCGGCGGTGAGGTCGAGGGCGGCAGGGCGATCAACGATGGCTATGGAGGACTTGCGGGACAGTGGGAGGGGGAAAGGACTTAGCAAAACTTGGAGCCCGCGCGGCCGGGTTTAACTCAAAATAGCAGTAGCACGTTTTGGCAAAACGCGCTATAGCTAAGTTAGCTATTGCGCGTTCTGCCAAAACGCGCTACTACTATGCCTTTCTCTTTTATTTTTATTTTTCTTTTGTTTTTCTTTACTTTTTCTCATTTGTCCTTTTTCTATTTCTTTGATTTCCATTTAATTTTCTACTTATTTTTCTATTTATTTTCTTTTTCATAGTAGTAGCTCTCTACATCAGAAACGCGCTGCTACAAAGTATTTGCCAGTAGCGTTCTTTAGGTAGAATTGCTACTACTATTCCTAGCCTACCGCCAACAGTGTGGAAATTATAGTAGTAGCGCTTTGCTGTGCGGACGCACTACTGCTTTAAGTATAGTTGTAGAGTGCTTTTGCGACAAGCGCTACTACTAAGTAGCAGTAGCGCCTAGTTTTGACCAGCGCTACTGCTATACCTCTATGTGTAAGGTTTTCCCTAGTAGTGGTACCATGGCTAATGTATTGTGTATTTCTTCACATTGTATTGACAACTATGGATAAAGAGACAAAGTTTATAATACGGTAAGCTTAGTATGACATCATTCATATCACAAAACAACTGAGAATTGACAAACAAGCAATTGTAACATTGTGTGGGCAAGTCCAGCATGGAACTAGATTACAGATCAAGATCAAAGGAACATCACTCCTCTCTTTTAAACCTTGTAAGGTGCAATGATATGCTAAGAAAATTGTGTACAAAATTGAAAATAGTAATAGACATTGGCTACAAACCATGTAGTTCAATGCACGAGTCAGAGTAAGTAGTAGTTAAAAGGCATGATGATTACGAACTTACAACAGCGGCTTTGACTGGTGTAGTCATGCCCTTCGTCTTGCTGGTGTGACAGTCCTTGAAGATTTCCACGACATTTGGTTCAGGTACTTTTTGGTCCTTGCGGGCTTTCCTCTACATTTGGAACAAGTCAATATAGATCTGACAATATGGAATAGGGAAAAGAGTGAAACAGCAGCTAATTACAAGATCCTCGAAGTGTGCAATATAGCTACGATATCCTGTTGTCTATTGGAATTTCACTTTCGTACAGTTGGCCATGTTCATTGAACAGTTCACCTACAAGAAGATAGATTTGTGAGGCACATGCGTAAATTGGAGTTCAAAATGTGATTTGATCACATACATAAAACGTACTTGATACTTTAGATCAGACTAGTGTTTAATGAGGCCTCTCCACTCTTCATCCGATATGTTTTCCACTAGAGATGTTTGGGCAAGTTCAGTGTTAGCCTTGCCTTCATAGTGAGTTTTCCTCAAGTTATACCGATACTATCACGGAGCATACTTGAAAACATGGGAGAAAGCTTGTCTGGTTGCATCATCTTGGCTATCAAACTTGAACCTCATCTGTTGAAAATTATAGGAGTCTCATTATCGGCGACCTAGAAAGTGTGGGATAGAGCAAGACAATATTACTAGTTTCCATACATAACCATACTTATAGATAAATGGTCGAGAAAGGTGTTGAACTGGGTTTCATCTTTGTCATTCCTGTACTGAATCCATGTTGGGAGGATACGTGCATGACACCTAACGGCAACGCTGCCTCTGATACTAACTTTGCTGACTCTGTAGCATCACGTGGCCTTTTTAAACCTGCCACAAAACGAATCTCCATTCTTCCTCCTATAGATTTAGTGAACCTATCGAGCATTATCCCTGATGTTTGTTTCCTCTTGCGCCTAGGTGCTAGTCCAACAAATAACATAGGAAGTGTTAGTGTACATCAAACTGTGAGACTACATATAAAGAAGCATGCAACTGTAACTTGACTCTAGCAATTACCTTCTAGCTATTGAAGCTCACAAGGTTCATCTAATCTTTCCATCTCGTCTTGTGTCAAGAGTGCTTTGGAAGTAGTGTCAGGTGGCAAGGGAACTTGGGAACGGGCTGCTAGCTGAGTTGACGAACGAGTAAGTCGTGCAGCGGGTGGTAGTGTGGAAGGTGTTGCAACAACTAGGTCTGTCTTTACTTGTTTGGTGGTAGCTATTAGTTTCTGTTTGGCTTGTTTTCATCTCGTCTAGCATGGGATACCACGTTTGTGTAATTTTCCACTATATTTTGACCTTCTATTGCACCATCAGTACCAGCATAATCTGCATTATTCGGCCGCGTCCGTTTCTGTGTGTCCTTAGTACTAACACAATCCCCTGTCATTATGTGGTCCTTCCTCTTTCTCTGTGCCATGTTAAGTCAAGCCGACAAGAAAAAGGAATAAAGATTTAGTTCTTTATAACAAATTGATGTGTGATACACACGAAGTGAACTTTGATGTTAGACAGCCACATGATAGCAAGATGTAATATGTACGAAAAACAAGATGGCATGATATAATCAGAACTATGATGTGTAAACTAAGAAGAAGGCATTTCAATAAATTAGAAGCAATGCAGTGGGACGTAGACACCATATGAAAGATGCTACAAATATCGCTATGCCAAGTTAACAGTGTCTCCTCATAACTGGTGTGAAACAAATGTGAAGCGGTCCAAGTAATAAATCATATGCAAGATGCAAACAACATCACACTACCAAGTTAAAGGTCTCTCTTCATTAGTGCCATTGCATATTCACAGCATTGCGTATTCACATCTTATGATGTGTAAACTAAGCAGAAGGCATTTCAACAAACTAGAAGCAATGAAAGCTAGACACCATATGTAAGACACAACGAATATAACTCTACCAAGTTAAAACTGTCTCGTCATTAGTGCCATTTCAGCAAATTAGTAGTACAAGCTAGAAAATAATGCGAGATGTAAACTATATCAGACTCGCAAGTTAAACGTGTCTTGTGAAAAGTAATTGTTGCAGGTTACACAACAGTAGTACTTTGATGTAAGAACATGGTGTGATAGACAGATATTGTATGTTCCAGAAACAGGAATAGGTGTCTTATTCACAAGTATAATGTGTAAAGTAAGCAGATGGAATTCAACAAAACTAGAAGCAATACAAGCTAGACATCATGCATAACATGCAACCACAAATAACAGTGCCAAGTTAGAGGGAGCACCTGTGATGGTGCACTAGGGGAGACGTGCTTGTTATCAACACAGCTACGTTGAGTGCCTATGCATGTGTTTGTCTTCCATATTTTCTTGGGCGGTGGCGGAGTAGAATCTGTAGAGGCCCTCCGTTTGGAATAAGCATCTTTGTCCACTACCTTGCTAATTTCCATTTGCTTGATTGATTTTGCATTGTCAAGTAAAACCAACAAGAAAAAGCAATAAAATTCACTCTTCAGAACTCATTCATGCATGATACTAACAATCACTACCTCAATGTAAGGCAAACACATGATATGAGGATGGAATATGTATGAAAAACAAGATGGCATGGCATATATACAACTATTTGTGTAACTAGGCAGAAGTAATTTAATCAAATTACAAGCAATACAAGTGATACACTGTATGCAACATGCAAGGCAATAATATCACACTGCCAAGCTAGAGAAAGCACATGGGATGTCGGTTTCGCCAGAAGACCGCCATCAGTCCTAGCCTTATTTTTAGCCTTCCTATTTCTTAATTGTATTGCCTTGTCAAGTCAAACCCACAAGAAGAATGAATAAAAATTTGCTTTCCAGAACTCATTGATGCAGGATGCTGACGAGCACTACCTTAATGTAAGGCGACCGCATGATAGGACGATTGAATGTGTAAAAAAAAGACAGCATTGCATATTCACAGTTATGATGTGTAAACGAAGCAGAAGGCATTTCAACAAATTAGAAGCAATGAAAGCTAGACATCATGTGAAAGATTCAATGAATAGCACTCTACCAAGTTAAAATTGTATCATCATAAGTGCCATTTCAACAAATTACAAGTAGTACAAGCTAGAAAAGAGTGCGAGATGTAACCTATATCACACTCCCAAGTCAAGCGTGTCTTATGATATGTGATTCTTGCAGGTTACACAACAGTACTACTTTGATGTAAAAACACAGTGTGATAGACATATGTTATAGGTTCTAGAAACAGGAACATGTGTCTGATTCACTAGTACAATTTGTAAAGTAAGCAGATGGAATTCAACAAATTAGAAGCAATACAATCTAGACACCATACATAACATGCAACCACATATAATAGTGCCAAATTAGAGGGAGCACCTGTGATGGTGCACTAGGGGGGACTTGCTCATCATCAACACAACTACGTTGAGTGTCTATGCATGTGTTGTCTTTCAAATCTTCTTGGCGGTGGCGGAGTAGAATCTGTAGAGGCCCTCCATTTGTAATGAGCACCTTTATCCACTGTCTTGCCAATTTCCTTCTGCTTTATTGATATTGCATTGTCAAGTAAAACCGACAAGAAAAATAATAAATTTCACTCTTCAGAACTCATTTGTGCATGATACTGACAATCACTACTTTGATGTAAGGCAAACACATGATACCAGGATGGAATATGTATGAAAAATAGGACGACATGGCATATTCACAACTATTTGTGTAAACTAAGCAGAAGCCATTTCAACAAATAAGAAGCAATGCAAGCTAGACACCACATGAAAGATGCAACCAATATGACTCTGCCAAGTTAAAAATGTCCCATCATAAATGGCGTTTAAACAAATTAGAAGCAGCACATTCTATAAATCATATGAAAGATGCAACCAATATCACACTGCATATACTAAAGGTGTCTCATCATATTGATTGATGCGGGATACAAAAAAAATAGTTTTATGTAAGGACAAGCTTAATAGACAGATGTACTATGTACTAAAAACAGGAAGGCATGTCACATTAACAGGTATAATGTATAAACTAAGAAGAATATCACACGCAATTTAACCAGATTGGAAGAATTACAATCTAGACACCATATGCAACATGCAACCACATATCACGCTGCCAAGTTAGAGCAAGCACCTGCGATGCTGGTGTAGGGGAAATGCAGTCATCAACAACAGATGTCGTGGTGGGTGCACGATACATGCCAAGGGATGGCTAAAGAGAGGAGGAGGCTCGAGGTCACCGGTGGGCTCCAGAGGCGAGGTCGGCATGAGAGAGCGAGGGACGCAAGACATACCAAGGTTCAGGGCTCTCCGGAGAGATAATACCCCTAGTCCTGCAGAGTGTGGTTTATATGGCACAATACAGAGTTGCTCCTGATACGTCTCCAACGTATCTATAATTTTTGATTGTTCCAGGCTATTATATTATCTGTTTTGGATGTTTAATAGGCATTTAGATGCTATTTTATATTATTTTTGGGACTAACCTATTAACCGAGGGCCTAGTGCAAGTTTCCGTTTTTTACCTATTTTAGAGTTTCACAGAAAAGGAATACCAAACATAGTTGAAACGGAATGAAACCTTCGTGATGATCTTTCTTGGATCGAAAGCAAACCAAAAGACTTGGAGATGAAGTCGGAGAGGCAACGAGGCAGCCACTAGGCAGGAGGGCGCACCCCCACCCTTGTGGGCCCCTTGTACCTCCCCTAACCTAGTTCCTTCACCTATATATACTCCTATACACCGAAAATAGCCAGGAGAGCCACGAAACCACTTTTCCACCGCCGCAACCTTCTGTACCCATGAGATCCCATCTAGGGACCTTTTCCGGTGTCCTGTTGGAGGGATTCGATCATGGAGGGGTTCTACATCAACACCATTACCTCTCCGATGAAGCATGAGTAGTTTACCACCGACCTTCCGGTCCATAGTTATTAGCTAGATGGCTTCTTCTCTCTCTTTGATTCTCAATACCATATTCTCCTCGATGTTCTTGGAGTCTATTCGATGTAATATTCTTTTACGGTGTCTTTGCCGAGATCCGATGAATTGTGGATTTATGATCAAGATTACCTATGAATATTATTTGGTTCTTCTCTGAATTCTTCTATGCATGATTGATATCTTTGCAAGTTTCTTTGCATTATTGGTTTAGTTTGGCCTACTAGATTGATCTTTCTTGCAATGGGAGATGTGCTTAGCTTTGGGTTCAATCTTGCGGTGTCCTTTCCCTAGTGACAGTAGGGGCAGCAAGGCACTATATTTTGCCATCGAGGATAAAAAGATGGGGCTTTCATCATATTACTTGAGTTAATTTCTGTACATCATGTCATCTTACTTAGTGTGTTACCCGTTCATTATAAACTTAATACTCTAGATGCATGCTGGATAGCGGTCGATGTGTGGAGTAATAGTAGTAGATGTAGGCAGGAGTCGGTCTACTTGACACGGACGTGATGCCTATGTTCATGAACATTGCCTTAGATATCATCATAACTATGTGCTTTTCTATCAATTGCTCGGCAGTAATTTGTTCACCCACCGTAATATTTTTTATCTTGACAGAAGCTACTAGTGAAACCTATGGCCCCTGGGTATCTTTTCCATTATATTGAATCTCTTTTACATCTTACTAATTTCTGATCTACTATTTTGCAATCTTTTACTTTCCGATCTATAAACCGAACATACCAAAAATATTTACTTTACCATTTATGTATCTCTATCAGATCTCACTTTTGCAAGTGACCGTGAAGGGATTGACAACCCCTTTATCGCGTTGGGTGCAAGTTGTTGATTGTTTGTGCATGTATTCGGTGACTTGTGCATTGTCTCCTACTGGATCGATACCTTGGTTCTCAAAACTGAGGGAAATACTTACGCTACTTTGTTGCATCACCCTTTCCTCTTCAAGGGAAAACCAATGCAAGCCCAAGAGGTAGCAAGAAGGATTTATGGCGCCTTTGCCGCGGAGATCTACATCAAGTCAAGATATACCAAGTACCCGTCATAAACTCTTCTCCCTTGCATGACATTTTTTGCCATTCGCCTCTCGTTTTCCTCTCCCCCACTTCTAAAATGATTTTTGAAAACCTTTGCCTTTTCTTCACCCCACTTCCATTCGTCTCTTTTCGCTTGCTTCTTGTGTGCTTGTGTGTTGGATTCCTTGCTTTGTCACGATGGCTCAAGATAATACTAAATTGTGTGACTTTTCCAGTACCAACAATAATGATTTTATTAGCACTCCGATTGCTCCTACTACTAATGCTGAATCTTGTGAAATTAATGCCGCTTCGTTGAATCTTGTATGAAAGATCAATTCTCTGGCCTTCCCAGTGAAGATGCCGCATCCCATCTAAACAATTTCATTGATTTGTGTGATAGCAAAACAAGAAAGATGTGGATATTGATATTGTTAAATTGAAGGTATTTCCATTTTCACTCAGAGATCGTGCTAAAAACTTGGTTTTCGTCTTTGCCCAAAAATAGTATTGATTCGTGGAATAAGTGTAAAGATGCTTTCATCCCTAAGTATTTTCCTCCCGCTAAGATCATCTCCCTTAGGAATGATATTATGAATTTTAAGCAACTTGAGCATGAGCATGTAGCACAGTCTTGGGAGAGGATAAAATTGATGATACGTAATTGCCCTACACATGGTTTGAATTTGTGGATGATTATACAAAAATTTTATGCCGGATTGAATTTTGCTTCTAGAAATCTTTTTGATTCAACCGTGGGAGGCACTTTTACGGAAATCACTTTAGGAGAGGCTACTAAGATCCCAGATAATATTATGGTTAATTATTGTGAATGGCACACCGAAAGATCCACTAGTAAAAATGTTCATGTGATTCAAGAGATTAATGTTTTGAGTGGAAAGATGGATGAACTTATGAAATTATTTTCTAACAAAAGTCTTTCTTCTGATCCTAATGAAATGCCTTTGTCCAATTTGAGTGAGAATAATAATGAATCTATGGATGTGAATTTTGTTGGTAGGAACAATTTTGTTAACAACGTGTATAGAGGCAATTTTAATCCTAGGCCATTTCCTAGTAATTCCTCTAATAATTATGGTAACGTCTACGACAACTCTTATGGAAATTTTAATAAGATGGCCTCTACTTTTGAGAATAGTGTTAAAGAATTTATGAGTTCAGAAAAGAATTTCAACGATTTGATTGACGAAAAATTTCTCAAGATTGATGATTTGGCTAGGATCGTGGATAGAATTTCTCTTGATGTTGATTCTTTAAAACTTAGATCTATCCCACCTAAGCATGATATTAATGAGTCTCTCAAATTGATGAGAATTTCCATTGATGAGTGTAAAGAAAGAACTGCTAAGATGCGTGCAAAAAAAGATTGGTTTGTAAAAGCGTGTTCTTCTAGTTTCATGATAATAATGATGAAGTTCTAAAGGTGATTGATGTGACTACTATTAAATCTTTGTTTTCCAATATTAATCTTAATAAATATGGGACTGGAGATGAGTCAACTTTAGTTAAAAGGCGTCCTAATGATTCAGAGTTTTAGGGTCTAGATGCAAAAATTGCTAAAAAGTGGGATTGGAGAGGTCAAGACTTTAAGTAGCAATGAACCCACTATTTTGGATTTCAAGGAATTTAATTATGATAATTATTCTATAATAGACTATATGTCCTTGTTGCAATCCATGTCCAATTCTCCTCATGCTTATAATCAAAACAAAGCTTTTACTAAACATATCGTTGATGTTATGGTGGAATGTTTTGAAGAAAAGCTTGAACTAGAAGTTTCTATCCCCAAAAAAAATTATGATGAGTGGGAACCTACTATTAAGATTAAGATTAAGATTAAAGATTGTGACTGCTATGCTTTGTGTGATTTGGGTGCTATTGTTTCCACGATTCCAAAAACTTTGTGTGATGTGTTAGGTTTCCGTGAATTTGATGATAGTTCTTTAAATTTGCATCCTGTAGATTCCACTATTAAGAAACCTATGGGAAGGATTAATGATGTTATTATTATTGCAAACAGGAATTATGTAGCGACCAGACCTCAGACAGTCTGATCTCTGTGCATCAGTGTCATCCCTGGATCGGTAATGCTGACACGCACAGTACTTGAAGGATTTATAATAGAGTAGCAATCACACACTTATTAGATCGAATGTCTCAAAAGAGAACTTATTACAATAAATACGGCTTAAGGCCATCTAAATACGATAACAACGGAAGGCTTGGAAGGTAAAGCGAGTCCATCAACTCCAACGGCATCACTGAGTGAAAGATCACGACCTAAGGCACCTTACTCGTCGTCTAAAAAGTCTGCAACATGAATGTTGCACCCCGAAAATGGGTCAGCACATGGAATATGCTGGCAATGTAACACATAGAGAGTATGAGCAGAATAATGCTATCACTACATGCATATATGGCTGGTGGAAAGCTCTATGGTTACGTATTGCATAAAGCTAATTTTTCCCTACAACAAAGGAATAAATTTTATTTAACTATCATGGTGGTTGTTAAACATTGAGAAGGTTCCTCCAACTCAATCCCAATTAAGCTTCATCATTAACCCAATCAAATTTAAATTCAGTAACATGATGAGATTCACATGATAATCCAAGAAACTAGATACTCAAAACGTCCATAACTAGGGACACAGCTAACCATGATTAGTTTGTACACTCTGCAGAGGTTTGCGCACTTTTCCCCGCAAGACTCGATCTCCTCCATTGGATTTCTCGCACTACAAGGTGTTTGAGAAACGGATGACCGAGACACAGCCTTTCAGAAGCATTAGCTCTTTACTCTGGGTAGATAGTACCAACCTACATCCCCTACATCTGCTAGTCTACCACTGAAAGAGGTCACACAACATACTCAACTATGCTAGAGCCCATAGTAGCTTGCGGCTGCACAGTGAGTTTCTAGCATGAATAATCTTATAATCCCTTTGAGCCCCGGGATTTCCAAAAATACAGGCAACACTGGGTTCCCCAGGTGCCTCAATCCACCCAGATGTGAATTAAAGTTGCCACCTTAAGTTAACCATTAATTAACAATACTCACATATGTCATGGATACACTCACCCAATCCACGTCTACAAGCATAGCATAGCAATATAAGGAAACGTAGAAGAACTCCCAAAGGTTTGATAATAAACAGGGCAATAGGTACTACCTCATTTACTTCCCAAACCCACATATTAAAACAGATACTAACCATACAATTATTTGAGGATTGATCTAATGCAATAAAACTGGGTAGTAAAGATGTATGATCAAAGTGTTACTTGCCTTTCTGATGATCCGTGAAAACTAGAGACTCGTAGTAACACGCTGCACACTCTGGGTACTCTATCGCAAACAAACAAGCATACCATAAGCACTCATCTAAAGATCAGGTAAAACTCAAATAAGTGATGTAACCAGAAAGTTCAACTTAAGAACTCATGTTTGCAAAAAGAATCAAATCAAACAAAACAACAAAACTCAAACGACGAGAGAAACAAGCTTTGTTTACTAATCTGGACCTAATTCAAACTTTACAGTAGCAAAAACTTGTTTAAGTTGGTTAAACGGAAAGAGGGTTTCGAGATGAAACTCTATGCGCTTGAATCGCCTGATTCCAATAAACGAGCGAAAAGTTAAACTAAAAGGAAAACCGGATTAGGAATCGCGATCGAAAATAATCATGAAAAACTCGAGAAAAATAACTAACGAATAGGCTAACGACCGAACGTTCGCTGTTTGCGGCTAAACGGTGAAAACCGTTCGTTAAAACGAACGTACGGACATACGTCCGCTAAATAAACTAACCGAGAAAAACCGACAAACCGATCTAAAAAAATTAACCGGGGGTTTCCTAAAAAAACCTACGGTTTTCTGGGGAAAACCAGTGGCGGCGGCGGGGCTACCTCGGGTCCGGCGGGGTGGCGGCGAGGTGGTGGCGGCGGACGGCGGCGTCGGGCGGCGGGGCGGCGGCGCGGGGCGACAGCGGCGGCAGCGGCAGCGGGCAGCTAGGGTTAGGGTTCGGGGGCATGGGGTGGGCTGGGAGGTGCCAGGGTCGCGGCATATAAAGGCCGACCCGAGGTCTCCTGGCCGGGTACGGCCTGAGTCGGTTTTCTTTTTTTTAATATTTCTGAGATGCAGAAAAAGAAAGAAAAGAAATACTAAACGGACTCCAAAAATCCCGAAATAAATTTTCCCCGTCCTCCAAAAATAGGCCGGACAAGATGAACATTTATTTGGGCCTAAAAATGTAATTTTGAAAAACGCGCATTTTTCCTAAGTCAAATAAAACAACGATAAAACTCCAAAATAAAATCTTATTTGATTTTAATATTAAACCTCCAATATTTCTTTATTTTGGAAAATTCATTTTATTCCCTCTCTCTTATTTTATAAAAGAAATATTTGTAGATAATATAATTAAAATCAAATGATCCTATTTTCAAAAATTTGCGAAAACTCAAATATGAAAATAACGAAATCCCCAACTCTCTCCGTGGGTCCTTGAGTTGCGTAGAATGTCTAGGATCAAGCCAAATGCAATAAAATATGATATGCAATGATGATCTAATGTATAATATTCCAAATTGAAAATTTGGGATGTTACAAACCTACCCCCCTTAAGATGAATCTCGCCCACGAGATTCGGGTTAGCTAGAAAATAGGTGAGGGTGGACCTTCAGTAGGTCTTCCTCTTGCTCCTAGGTGGCTTCATCCTCGGTATGGTGGCTCCACTAAACTTTGCAAAACTTGATAACCTTGCTGCGTGTGACTCGGCTGGCAAACTCGAGAATCTTCACTGGTTTCTCCTCGTAGGTCAAACCGCTATCCAACTGAATTGCTTCCAGTGGCACTGTATCTCTTTGAGGAATATCGGCCATCTCTGCGTGGCACTTCTTCAACTGGGAATCATGGAATACATCGTGAACTCCTGACAATCCTTCGAGCAATTCCTACTTGTAAGCAACTTCTCCCATACGCTCCAAAACTTTGTATGGTCCCACAAAGCATGGTGCTAACTTTCCCTTAACTCCAAAGCTCTTAACTCCTCGAAGTGGGGACACATGAAGATAAACTCTGTCTCCGACTTCGTAAACTATCTCCTTGCATTTATAATCCGCATAGCTCTTCTGCCTGGACTGGGCTATCTTGAGCCTATCACGAATCAGCTTAACCTTCTCTCCAGACACCTTAATCAAATCTGGTCCAAACAACTGACAGCCTCTAACTTCATCCCACAGCAACGGTGTCCTGCACCTCCTTCCGTACAAGGCTTCGAAAGGGGTCATCTTCAAACTACATTGATAATTGTTGTTGTAAGAGAACTCTACATATGGCAAATTGTCGTCCCAACTAGATCCATAATCTAGCGGACAAGCTCTCAGCATTTCCTCCAGAATCTGATTAACTCTCTCGGTCTGTCCATCTTGAAAGTGCGTTATATCGACTAGAGGGGGGGTGAATAGGCGATTTTTATGAATTCTTCACTGAGGAATTTGCTGGTGAGGAAATTCCTTAGCGAAGAACTACTTGCAGCGGAATATGTACTCAGAAGTAAACATAACAGGATACACACATAGTCAGCATGATGAAATGAAGACTAAAACAGAGTACGGAAAGCGTAAACACAGGATGGCAAGATGAAGACAAACAGACTGAAGAAATTGAACTGAGGAATTTGGGAAAGTCTTCAGTCAAAGTCTTCAAACACAGATATGAACAACATTCAACACAATAATGAGGAAATGAGAGAGTTGAGGAAATAGAACCAGTCAGTTGGTGAAGACAATGATTTGGTAGACCAGTTCCAACTGCTGTCTCAGTTGTACGTCTGGTTGGAGCGGCTGAGTATTTAAACTCGAGGACACACAGTCCCGGACACCCAGTCTCTGAGCCGCAACTCAAGACAC
Organism: Triticum aestivum; assembly: GCF_018294505.1. Lineage (NCBI taxonomy): Eukaryota > Viridiplantae > Streptophyta > Magnoliopsida > Poales > Poaceae > Triticum > Triticum aestivum. The sequence continues at coordinate 420,812,399 of NC_057813.1, read as the reverse complement.
CCAGTCCTCACCGTATTCTCCTTGAACTAAGACCACGCAGGCCTCGTCCATCACTCGTGGTAAGTCTTCAGGTGACTTCCAAACCTTCACAGACTTGGTCACTCGGCGATCCACAATTCCTCTTGGATGCTCTAGACCTTGACGCCTAACCGTCTGGAAGAAGCACAGTCTTCAAAGGTAACAAGCGTCGGATCCACGCAGGATCAATTTCTTCAGTGATGCTCAATCACTTTGGGTTTGTGGGGGTTTGGTTTTGGGATTTTCCTCACTTGATGATTTTCGCTCAAAGTCCTCGGAGGATGGGTTGCTCTCAAATGACAAGTGTCAAGTTCTCTCGGAGCAGCCAACCAACTAGTGGTTGTAGGGGGCGGCTATTTATAGCCTAGGGAGCAGCCCGACATGATAAGACATAAATGCCCTTCAATGATATGACCGTTAGGTGGATAAAATATTTTGGGACAGCTAGCGCGCAGCACAGCAACGGTCGGAAATTTGACTCTCAAATTCCTCAGGGCTATCATGTTCCTCACTGTGTAGGCAATTCGCACTGGCGAATTCCTAACTCCTCAGTCAGAACAAAGTCCTCAGTGAACAGAAGAACCGCGTCTCTGTCACTGATGAATTTGACTGAACTGTATGAGATTTCCAATGGCTTCACTCGAAGGGATTGGTAGGTGTAGGATTTTGAGTTGAGCATCACATGGAAATTTTTCCTTAGTATTTCCTCGACCCCCTTTAATAGTACGGTGTTTCCTATGACTCAAGAAAGAGAAAATGAAACTAAGAAAACAAAAGTCTTCACGCTTCATATTCCTCGAGTGAATATCAAGTCTTCAAGGTCACACCAATTTCTTCACTTTCAAATTCTTCAGAAAGTCTTCAGAATATCAAAGTCTTCAGTCGAAGAACTTCATTTTTAGGGGTCGACTTTCTCTGTAAATATCAAACTCCTCATAGACTTATAGACCTGTGTACACTCACAAACGCATCAGTTACTTAACCTATAAGTCTTCAATACACAAAAATCACTAAGGGGCACTAGATGCACTTACAATCTCCCCCTTTTTGGTGATTGATGACAACATAGGTTAAGTTTTCAACGGGGATAAACATATGAAGTGTAAATACTGATATTGAGGAATTTGATTGCAAGATATAGAAGAACTCCCCCTGAATATGTGCATAGTGAGGAATTTGCTTTTGAGGCAATGCACATTTGAAGAATTTAATCATGGAGATCTCCCCCTATGTCTTGTAATTCATACACGCATTTGATATATAATATGAAGAATTTTAAATGCATGATGAAATATGGTGCCTGATGAGATTCAGCATGCGTGCAATGATATTAGCTAGTAATAAGCATGCAGAATATCACATCAAAAGTTTCAAATCTCAGTGCATCAAAAGCATCAGAGCACGACCAAAAGTATCAAGGCACCATCGGATTTAAGATTACAACTCGATCCAATAAAAGTTTCGGAAGAACGAGAGTTGTAACTTAATAAAAACGCCCATAATATAAACCCGCTTGAAGACTAACTCAGATTTCTCCCCCTTTGTCATCAAATGACCAAAAGGATCGAAACTGAGGACTAACGTCCCTGAAGATTTTCAAGTTGATGGAGGAGCGCCAGCGTTGTCGGGGTTGGTTGTTGAAGTAGGGCCTGCCGCAATGTCGTCCAAATCTTCATGTTCATCAGTTTCACGCGATGAAGAATAAGAGCTGGCCACCAGATCAGGAACTTTGACTCTCTTGAATTTCTTCGGAGGTGGTGCAGACCTGTCAAAAGCATCCTGGAGACCCATAATCTTCAATTCTTCCGCGGAATATACATGATTGAGAACAACCTAGGTGCGGTTGAGGGTTTCATGAAGGTAGTACTGATTTTTCTTCACTGCATTATGTGTTGAGGTCATGTTGTGAAGAATTGCAACAAATTGATGTTTCACCCATTTCTGATTGCGTTCAACCTTCTGATGAAGACTGAGGAGTAACTCACGATCAGTCATCACCCTGGGTGCTGTTGCTTGAGGATTTAGCTTGGCTGAGGTATTTGCGGCAGAGTCATGTGTTGCAGAATCGTCATTGGTGGAGTAAGATGCAGCCTTGCGAAATTGACCATCCAATGGACGAGTGCCTTCATCAATCACAGCTGCTCCCTTGCCCTTATCATCAGATGATGAAACTGGTCGCTTGAGGACTTCAATGGGCGGCAAGTAGCTGCCATGGTTCAGAGTGTCAGCCTTGTAATTCAGTGAAGATCTTGCCCTTATGAATCTCATAATCCAAGGCGCATAGGGCTTCAGCTCAAAAGGTGACATTGCAACATTAGCCAGAGTCCTCATGAAGAAATCATGGAAGTTGACAGGAATGCCATGAATGATATTGAAAAGCATGTTCTTCATGATGCCAACGACATCGTCTTCATTTGAGTCGTGGACTTTGATGGGACTCATTGTCTTCGTCAAGATTCTATAGACAGTCCGAGGCACATACAGCAATTCCTTGACAAGGAATTTGGTTCGAGGGGCCTGCCCTGGCTTCAAAGGCTTCATGAGGACTTGCATGAAATGATCAGACAGTTCGCGGTCATTGTAGATGCAATGTGTAGTTTCATGGGGAGGATCAAGAGGAAGGACACGAAGCAATTCAGTTGCTGGTGCCCTGTAGTGAGTATTTTCTATCATCCAATCCAGCACCCATGAATTGATATCTTCAGCATCTCCGGTGATGTGCAGGGTGGCATAGAACTGAAGAATGAGTTCTTCATTCCAGTCACAGATATCAGTGCAGAAATTCAGTAGCCCTGCATCATGAATAACTCGGAGTACTGGCTCGAAGCACGGCAGAGATTCCATATCCACATGAGGAATATGCTCATGGTCGAAGATCTTGTCCTTGTCAAATAGCACTGAGGAATAGAAGTTTGCTTGAGTAGGAGTCCAGAAGCGTCTTTTCCTCATACGAGCAGAGTCATATGGATTGTAAGCAGTGAAGAACACATGCTCAGAAAAGAAGTCTTCAGCCTTGAATTTTTGCTTGCTCGAGAACGAATTCTTCGGTTTGGGCAGAGGAATGTTAGTGATTTGTAGCACAACCTCAGGAAGCACGATCTCAGGTTCTTCAGGCTGAGGAATTTCTGGTTCCTCTTCTTGTGCAGTTTGGGGATCAGCAGCAGGTTCTTCAGCACTAGTGGCTAGAATTTCTTCATTAACAGACGATGTGGGATGAGTTTCTTCAGAGCCCAATTGAACAGTTGTAGCCGGGGACTGAGGAACTTGTTGAATCGGAGTGAAGAGAGGAGTATTGGGATGCTGACTTTCCCAAAAGTCATCGTTCATCACTGGTGTAGTGCACCCAATATCCACGTCTTCATCTTCTTTTTCAATTTCCTCAACACCAGCCTCTTCAGATGTGAACTGAGGCATGGGTGAGGAAACAACTGGCGGTGAAGGGAATGTTTCCACTTCAATTTCTTCATCAAACTATTCTGAGGTAGCAACAGATTGATTTTCTTCATCAGATCCGCTTGGGATCGTGTAATCTTCTCCATAAGGAACAATTTCCTTAGACGACATGGAGGAAATGGGAATGGCATCAATAGGATTTTCAAGTGAGCTGGTCATTGGCTTTATTTTCTTCGCAGCCGAAGAATTTGACGCAGCTGATGCCTTCCTCTTCTTCACTGCAGCTCGTTCTGCAGCCTTTGTCTTCTTCACTTCATAAGCAGAAGGAAGAATTGGAGTTGGTGTTGGCGCAGGAGGAGCTGAGGACTGTGGTTCAGTTTCTTCAGGCGCAACTGGTGCAGTTGCCCTGATCTCTTCAGTTTCTTCAGGCGCACCACTAGTGGATGCCCTGGGAATTTGTTCAGCGGCTGGGATGGAGTCATCAGCCCTGGAACTTGTATTCTCGTCAGCAGGCTGAAAGTCATCAGCAGTGCTGGCATGTTCTTCAGCAGGCTGAGCAGAGTCTTCAGCCTGAGGATTTTCCTGTTGCGATGGGGCTGTAACAGTTGTCATTTTCTTCGTCAAATTGACGAATCTCACCTTGGCTCCTTGCCAATCAGCATTGTAAGCATCGAAATCCTTGCTGAGGGCTTGGATTTCAGATTGAGCCTTGAGAAGTTCTTCAGGAGTCAAGTTGACAATGTTCTTCCTCAGAAGCTTCTCCTTTCTGGCTTGTGCTTTCTTTATTTCATGAGCCTTTTCAAATTTCCATTTCTCTTCAGCGATGAAATGGTTCAGCATATGACTTTGACCAGGAGTCAGTGGCAGATCCGGTATGGGAGTGTTTGGATCCTGATGCCATAGGTCGATGAAGTCAAGGATCTTCTTCGGATCCAAAAGCAGAGGCACAGTTGTTCCTTTGGCTCTAGCGGCCTTTGTCAGTCTGTCTCTGATGATTTCTGCAAGTTCTTCATCAGAAGCTTCGTCATCAGAGGGCACGTTGAAGGCAACCTGTTTCTTCTTTGGACTTGGCCGAGGACCGCGTCCAGCTGTTGCTTTTGTCTTCAGAAGAGTGGGGCCTGACGAGGACATTGGTGCAGCTGAGGAACTTGCTGAGACACCAGAAGCAATTGAGAAACCCTGAGTCCTTTGACATGTAGCAAGATGCACAGGAGTTGGGGACTTGGAAGGAGATGCTGAGGATTTTGAGGGAGCAGCAGCAGTCTAAGGAATTTGCCGTGAGGGCGCTGATGGTGAAGCACTTGGCTTGCGAGCAGGCTTCTTCGGCATTGATTTCCTCGGCTTGACCGAGGTCTCAGCGGCAGCAGCAGCAGCAGAATCCTCATTGAATTTCCTCACTGCCTCCTTGGCCTATCTTGCCAGTTTGGCTTGGCGCCTGGACCATTCTTCAGGAAAGTGTTCACCACGCTTGATGCTTGTGGGATCAGCGACTTGGCCAGGAGCCAAAGGAGCTCTTGGGCATGGAGGGTTTAAGGCGAATTTCCTCATGTACTTGGGAGTAACATAGCGATATTCCCTCCATTCTCGTGCCGATCTTCGTTCTATCCTCTGGATGCGCACTTTGCGCTGATTTTTGGTCTCCTTGCCAAACTTGGCTTCATCAGGTGTGCAGTAATCTTTGTATATTTCATCAGGGATCTCAAAGGTAGTCATGACCTCCGGTTTCTTTCCTCCCTTCTGCGGTCTCTTGCCTTCTGCCATTTTCTTCAGATGACGAATTTGAACAATAGAACACTCTGAAGAAGTATGCAGTTTTTCTTCGAGGAACGCTGCAAATGAGTTAAGTTGATGAGAACCTAGTGATTCAGCAGCGGACATGAGTACCTGTGAACAGAGTGTAGGTGCGAGGAATTTAGAGAGGTCATATGCGTTCTCAGATGATTTTTCAAAAAGGAACAAGTTTGAGAAATTTGACCAGTTGAGCCTTGAGGAATTTCACTAAGCGTTTTGTCTTAGGTTCCAGAGTTGTACAGATTGAAAATCCGCACAATTGAGGAATCTTGAAGAAATATATGCTTAGAGAGATAAATCAAGAGCATACAGTGTGTGAGGTGTTCATATGTGAAGTTTTGAAGAACAAAAACACCTTTGAAGATTTTCAGAAAGATTTGAGAATCAAAGCGAGTAATAAAAGTGACTTTTAATTACCCGAGCTGAAGAACACGACGAACAGAGATGAACTATAGTGAAGTTCGTCACGTTAGATGTCCCACGCCCTAACTTGGCAGAGGGAGACAGCTACGGCGGCGGCGGAGTGAAGATTTCCGCAGCCGGCGCGAGTACGACGGCGACGAGGTCGAGGCAGTGAACCTCTTCCTCACCGACGGCGATGGAGTAGCGGCGGAGCTAGGGTTTGAGGAGAGCTCGAGTGAGAGACAGCGACCGAGCAGAGTAAATGAAGTAAGGAAGGGAGAGGGGTATTTATAGCCACTGTAAAAACTGTTCGCCCGAAGATTTTGGGACGAACATGCCCCTGTCCTTTCTTCTTCACGCGACATGTGTCACCCAGGTACTGTGCAGATGAGATCGTGTAAGATCGTGGGTGAATAAACTAATGTATCGTGGGATGCGGAACGGTTTGAGCGGTAAAACCAAAAATCTGGATAAGATTTGTTTAAAAATTTCATTCGCAATTTCTTCAGCTGTCAGGACACAGTGAAGACTTTGAACGAGTTTCAATCAGAACGCACATGAAGAATTTGTGAATAGATTGGGTTGAGTATAGCATAGAGGGGGAAGGGTCCGATCACATTCACTTAGAAGAAATAGCAACTTGAAGAAATAGCAATAAGTGAATGCTGTAGAGGACATAAACTCACATATATATATATATATAGTCAATGAAAAAATGACGGAAACATTGAAGATTTTGCAAAGTTGAAGAATTTGAAAAAATGAGGAATTTCGAAAATGAGGAAAAACTCAAATTGAAGATTTTCAACTTTTGTGGTGGCGTATCCCACCGTATAAGAATGATGATTTCAGACACCGCGTACAATTGTCGTAGGGTTCTGAGAATCAAATTCTTCATTAATTTCTTCACACTTAGAGTGTTATTCTTCATTGATTGAAGAAAAACATTTCTTCATGTGTTGCACATCTAAGTCATCAATTCTGCATAAGGGTTAGGATGTGTGTCCTTTTCAAAGAACATTCGAAGATTCTAAGATATTTAGCTCACACCGCAACTTGCTAAATCTCTTCTCATCCAAGGGCTTAGTGAAGATATCAGCCAGCTATTCTTCAGTCTTCACATGCTCGATGGAGATATTGCCCTTCAACACATGATCACGAAGAAAATGATGACGAATCTGGATGTGCTTAGTCTTCGAGTGCTGAACTGGGTTGTGAGCAATTTTGATGGCACTCTCATTGTCGCAGAGGAGAGGCACATTCTTCACGTTGACGCCATAGTCCTTGAGGGTTTGCTTCATCCAAAGTAGTTGAGCACAGCATGAGCCAGCAGCAATGTATTCAGCTTCAGCAGTAGACAGTGATACACAGTTCTGTTTCTTCGAGGACCAACAGACCAAAGATCGTCCGAGGAAATGACAAGTGCCAGATGTTGACTTGCGGTCCACACGATCACCAGCATAGTCAGAGTCAGAATATCCAATGAGATCAAAAGCAGAGCCCTTGGGGTACCATAATCCTAGTGTTGGTGTGTGACCTAGATATCGAAGAATATGTTTCACAGCCTTATGGTGTGATTCCTTCGGTGCAGCTTGAAATCGGGCACAGATGCAAACACTAAGCATTATATCTGGCCTAGATGCACATAAGTACAATAAAGAACCAATCATGGAGCGGTATACCTTGTGATCGAAGTCAATACCATTTTCATCAGTGCATAGATGGCCATTTGTGGGCATAGGAATTTTGACGCCTTTGCAATCTTGCATGCCGAATTTCCTCAGTACATCTTTGAGGTATTTCTCCTGAGATATGAATATGCCAATGCGCTGTTGATGAATTTGAAGACCTAAGAAGAATTTCAACTCTCCCATCATAGACATTTGATATTCTTCACTCATCATATAGGCAAATTCATCATTATATCATTGGTTAGTACAGCCAAAGATAATATCATCAACATATATTTGGCACACAAACAGTTCACCATCATATGATTTAGTAAAAAGAGTAGGGTCAAGTGAACCGGGTGTGAAGCCATTCTTCACGAAGAATTCCTTCAATGTGTCATACCACGCCCGAGGGGCTTGCTTGAGGCCATAGAGGGCCTTATTGAGTCTGAAGACTTTGTCAGGATTCTTGGGATCTTCAAAACCTGGGGGTTGAGCAACATATACTTCTTCCTCAAGCTTACCATTGAGGAATGCACTTTTCACATCCATTTGATATAAGATGATATCATGATGGTTAGCATAGGCAAGTAAAATGCGAATAGCCTCAAGTCTAGCAACAGGTGCAAAAGTTTCATCGAAATCAATTCCTTCAACCTGTGTGTAGCCTTGAGCTACTAGCCGTGCCTTATTCCTCACCACAAGGCCATTTTCATCTTGCTTGTTGCGGTAGATCCACTTTGTGCCAATGATATTATGCTTGCGAGGATCTTGGCGATTGACCAATTCCCAGACATTGTTCAACTCGAACTGATGTAATTCTTCTTGCATAGCCTGAATCCACTCCGGCTCCAGAAAAGCTTCATCTACCTTAGTGGGCTCTGAGATAGAGACAAAAGCATAGTGCCCACAAAAGTTAGATAAGTGTGAGGCTTTTGAGCATGTGAGCGGACCTGGTGCGCTAATGTCATCGATGATCTTCTCCACTTGCACTTCTTTTGCAACGCGTGGATGAGTTGGTTGTCGCTGAGGATTTTGATCAGCATTTTCTTCAGCACCATTTTCCTCATCATGTTCTTCAGGTGCATCAGCTCGACGTTCTTCATGAACAGGAATGAATTCTTCAGCAGATTCTTCAGTAGGAATGACATCCTCAGTTGCCTTGAGCTTGATAGCATCCTCAGGTGCTGGTTCATCTAACACAGGAGGCAGGTGCTCTCTTTGCGAGCCATTAGTTTCATCGAACCGCACATCTACAGTGTCAACAATCTTGTGAAGAACAATGTTGAAGACTCTGTAGGTGTCCGAGTCCTTTCCGTAACCAAGCATAAAACCTTCATGTGCTTTCGGTGCAAATTTAGAGTTGTGGTGAGGATCTCTAATCCAACATTTAGCAACGAAGACTTTGAAATAACTCACATTGGGTTTCTTGTTAGTGAGGAGTTCATAGGCAGTCTTCTTGAAGAATTTGTGAAGATATACTCTGTTGATGATGTGGCAGGCAGTATCAATTGCATCAATCCAAAAGCGCTGAGGCGTTTTGTATTCATCAAGCATAGTGCGAGCCATCTCAACAAGAGTTCTGTTCTTGCGCTCCACGACGCCATTCTGCTGAGGAGTATAGGGAGCAGATAATTCATGAGTAATACCAAGTTCATCAAGATAGGCATCAAGACCAGAATTCTTGAACTCAGTTCCATTGTCACTTCGGATATGCTTGATCTTCACACCAAAGTTGGTTGAAGCCCTCGAGGAAAATCGTTTGAAGACTTCCTGCACTTCATGTTTGTAAGTAACAATGTGTACCCATGTATATCGAGAATAATCATCAACAATGACAAAACCATATAGAGATGCATCATTAGTGACTGCTGAATAATGATTAGGTCCGAAGAGGTCCATGTGAAGCAATTCGAATGGACGGGTAGTGGTCATGGTAGTCTTCGCTGGATGCTTGGCCTTGGTCATTTTTCCGGCTTCACATGCTCCGCATAAGTGATCCTTGAGGAATTTGACATTCTCAATGCCAATGACATGCTTCTTCTTCGCAAGCGTGTTCAAATTCCTCATGCCTGCATGACCAAGTCGTCGATGCCATAGCCAGCCTTCTGAAGCTTTTGCAAGTAGACACACAGCTGGTTGTGGTTCTGTAGAGAAATCAACAATATACAGATCTCCTCTCCTAGAGCCTTCGAAGACTTTGGAATTGTCAGCTTCCATAATTACAACACAGCGATATTTGCCAAAGACAACAACCATATCAAGATCACAAAGCATTGAGATTGACATGAGATTGTATCCTAAGGACTCAACAAGCATGACTTTGTCCATGTGCTTATTCTTAGAGATAGCAACCTTACCAAGACCCAATACCTGACTTTTGCCTTTGTCAGCAAAGATGATATGCTTCAGAGGTGACGGTGATAAGGGAGCATCCATCAATAGATTCTTGTCACCAGTCATGTGATTTGTACATCCACTATCGAGGACCCATTCAGTGGTTTTGGGTTGATCATCCTGCAGATGAATTAGTGTAGCTTACAATCTCATATGCTTCATCAGTGAAGAATATGATATCAAGTTCATCAGATGAATTTCATCAAGCAGTAAAAAGGTATAGCAGTATGAGGACGTGTGAAATGAAAGTTCATTTCATCATGATTCGCCTGCATCCTTTCAGGCATTTTTGTCAGGTCCCCAGCAAATTCTTCAGACGTTAAAGCACGTCTGGAGACCTGACCCTGCAGAAGAGATTAGTTCTTTTTCTTCACCACCCACATCTGGAGGGGTGGCAAAGAGTTCATCATCCTGCGAGCACCATGTGAGAAAGGTGGCAAAGATGCCAAACCATTTCGCTTAGCATAAGAGGGGTTAGGGTATGCATATGAATAAGCAGAGTAATTCTTCGAGGACTTATGAACATAATGGTTTGAAAAATAATGCACATATTCATAGCCCTTAGCTCTACTCTGCGAGACAGAGTTGTTAGCACGATGATAATCATATGAGGACTTTGATCCAGTTGAGGAATTTGATCCTCGTGAAGAATTTGGTCCATATGAGGACTTGGATCCATATGAAGAGTTTGGTCCATATGAAGAATTTGATCTGGGGTTCCTGTTCTTCACAGGTGGTGTCATGAGGACATTCACCTGAAGACTTTCAACACAACTTTTGGGAACCTAGATTTTCTTCATAGGGGAACCATTCCTGCAGTTAGTGCCAACATATCTAGCAAATACTTCACCATTCTGATTTTTGAACAGTTTCTAGTTGGAGTCAAATGACTCATGAGAGGAATGAGAAGATTCACATGTAAAGCCAGATAAGTTAGATGGATCAACTGGAGGTCCCTTTGCAGCAACCCATGAGGTTTTGGGGTACTGCTCAGGCTTCCAATATGTTCCATCGGCATTGAGTTTCCTCTCAAAGGCAATTCCCTCTTTCCTAGGGTTTGTGTTGAGGATCTGCTTTTTGAGCACATCACAAAGTGTCTGATGCCCTTTGAGGCTTTTGTACATGCCTGTCATGTACAATTCCTTCAGCCCTGCATTGTCAGTGATACTAGCAATGTCCTTAGATGAGGAATTAGTGATAGCAGAGGCAGATGAAGAATTTGTAACATTTGAAGCATTTGAACATTCAGGTGAAGAATTAGCAGATTCACGATCAATGAACTTTAAGCATGGAGGAACAAATTCTTCCTGAGCAGCGCTGATTTGTTGAGCTAGTAATGAATCGCGCTCCTTCTGAAGATCTTCATAACACACTCTTAGCTTTTCAAGATCTTCCTTTCTTTGAAGAGCTTCAAGAGAAAGCTTCTCATGATCTTGCTTTTCTTGAAGAAATTCATATGAAAGTTTCTCATGATCAGACAAGAGAGAGTTATGATGACCTTGAAGATTATCATACCTAGACTGAAGTCTCTGAAGATTTTCAGTCAAGGCTTTAGTGCGATCCGTTTCTTCACCCAACATATCATCACTTTTATCTAGCATGTTTTGAACCTTTTCAAGAGCCCGTTGTTGTTTCACAGAAATTTTAGCAAGTTTAGAGTAGCTAGGCTTGAGATCCTCATCAGATTCATTTTCACTAGAATCAGAGGAGTTGTATTTGAGTACCTTAGCTCCTTTTGCTATGAAGCAATAGGTGGGAGCGTAGCCATCATTATCTTCATCAGTCTTGTCGGTGGAGTCAGTTTCTTCAGTGTTGAAGATGGACTTGCTGACGAAAGCAGTAGCAACGGCCAGACTTGCCACACTAGACTCAGATTCTTCAGACTCCTCCTCTTCATCATTTTCCTCAGATTCAGCTTCAGAGTCCATTTCCTTGACAATGAATGCCCGAGCTTTCTTGGAGCTTCCCTTCTTGTGAGATGAAGACTTTGAGGGTTTTGATGACGAAGATTTTGACGATTTCTTCTTCTTCTTCATATCATCAGAACTGTAATCCTTGTATTTCTTCTTCTTCATTTCCTTTTCCCATTGAGGACAATCTTGAATATAGTGACCAGGCTTCTTGCATTTGTGGCAAAGTCTTCTCTTGTAGTCACTGGATGAGGAATCATTTCCTCTTGAGGATTTTCCAAAGCGACCACGTCTTGTGAATTTCTGGAATTTCTTCACAAGCAGTGCTAGATCCTAGCTCAGTTTTTCAGGATCACCAAGGCTACTACCAGAATCCTCACATTCAGAGTCAGACACAACCTTAGCCTTCAGGGCACGTGGTTTGCCATAGTTTGAGCCATAGAGATCTCTCTTTTCAGCAAGCTGGAACTCGTGAGTGTTTAGCCTTTCAAGGATATCAGCAGGATCAAGCGACTTGTAGTCAGCACGTTCTTGTATCATCAGTCCCAGAGTATCAAATGAGGAATGAAGCGATCTCAGCAGTTTCTTCACAACTACATGATCAGTGATGTCAGTGGCACCAAGGGCTTGAAGCTCATTTGAGATGTCAGTGAGGCGATCAAAGGTTTGTTGGACATTCTCGTTGTCGAGTCTTTTGAAGCGGTTGAAGAGATTCCGAAGAACATCGACTCGAGAGTCACGCTGAGTTGAAACTCCTTCATTTACTTTGGACAGCCTATCCCAGATAAGCTTAGCAGTTTCCAAAGCACTCACTCTTCCATACTGTCCTTTGCTCAGATGGCCACAGATGATATTCTTCGCTTGAGAATCGAGTTTTTTGAATCTCTTCACATCGGTAGCGGTCAGTGTTTCAGTGACAGAGGGGACACCATTTTCCACAACATACCAGAGATCATTGTCAATTGCCTCAAGATGCATTCGCATCTTGTTCTTCCAGTAGGGGTAGTCCGTTCCATCAAAGGTAGGACACCCAGCCGAGACCTTGATCATACCTGCGGTCGACATAACTAAAACTCCAGGCGGTTAAACCAAAATCACACAGAACAAGGGAGTACCTTGCTCTGATACCAATTGAAAGTGCGTTATATCGACTAGAGGGGGGGTGAATAGGCGATTTTTATGAATTCTTCACTGAGGAATTTGCTGGTGAGGAAATTCCTTAGCGAAGAACTACTTGCAGCGGAATATGTACTCAGAAGTAAACATAACAGGATATACACATAGTCAGCATGATGAAATGAAGACTAAAACAGAGTACGGAAAGCGTAAACACAGGATAGCAAGATGAAGACAAACAGACTGGAGAAATTGAACTGGGGAATTTGGGAAAGACTTCAGTCAAAGTCTTCAAACACAGATATGAACAACATTCAACACAGTAATGAGGAAATGAGAGAGTTGAGGAAATAGAACCAGTCAGTTGGTGAAGACAATGATTTGGTAGACCAGTTCCAACTGTTGTCTCAGTTGTACGTCTGGTTGGAGTGGCTGAGTATTTAAACTCGAGGACACATAGTCCCGGACACCCAGTCTCTGAGCCGCAACTCAGGACACCCAGTCCTCACCGTATTCTTCTTGAACTAAGACCATGCAGGCCTCGTCCAATCACTCATGGTAAGTCTTCAGGTGACTTCCAAACCTTCACAGACTTGGTCACTCGGCGATCCACAATTCCTCTTGGATGCTCTAGACCTTGACGCCTAACCGTCTGGAAGAAGCACAGTCTTCAAAGGTAACAAGCGTCGGATCCACGCAGGATCAATTTCTTCAGTGATGCTCAATCACTTTGGGTTTGTGGGGGTTTGGTTTCGGGATTTTCCTTACTTGATGATTTTCGCTCAAAGTCCTCGGAGGATGGGTTGCTCTCAAATGACAAGTGTCAAGTTCTCTCGGAGCAGCCAACCAACTAGTGGTTGTAGGGGGCGGCTATTTATAGCCTAGGGAGCAGCCCGACATGATAAGACATAAATGCCCTTCAATGATATGACCGTTAGGTGGATAAGATATTTTGGGACAGCCGGCGCGCAGCACAGCAACGGTCGGAAATTTGACTCTCAAATTCCTCAGGGCTATCATGTTCCTCACTGTGTAGGCAATTCGCACTGGCGAATTCCTAACTCCTCAGTCAGAACAAAGTCCTCAGTGAACAGAAGAACTGCGTCTCTGTCACTGATGAATTTGACTGAACTGTATGAGATTTCCAATGGCTTCACTCGAAGGGATTGGTAGGTGTAGGATTTTGAGTTGAGCATCACATGGAAATTTTTCCTTAGTATTTCCTCGACCCCCTTTAACAGTACGGTGTTTCCTATGACTCATGTAAGAGAAAATGAAACTACGAAAACAAAAGTCTTCACGCTTCATATTCCTCGAATGAATATGAAGTCTTCAAGGTCACACCAATTTCTTCACTTTCAAAGTCTTCAGAATATCAAAGTCTTCAGTCGAAGAACTTCATTTTTAGGGGTCGACTTTCTTTGTAAATATCAAACTCCTCATAGACTTATAGACCTGTGTACACTCACAAACGCATCAGTTACTTAACCTATAAGTCTTCAATACACCAAAATCACTAAGGGGCACTAGATGCACTTACACATCTGTCTGTGGATGAAAGGCTGTACTAAACTCTAGCCTGGTACCCAAAGTTTCGTGCAACTGATTCAAGAACTTTGAGGTAAACTGGGTTCCTCTATCTGATACAATGGTCCTTGGAACTCCATGCAGACATACGATCCTGGTCATGTATATCTTTGCCAACTTAGCACTTGTATAAGTGGTCTTCACTGGGATGAAATGAGCTACCTTCGTAAAACGATCGACTACAACCCATATTGAGTCATAGCCTGAACGAGTCCTGGGCAATCCCGTGATAAAATCCATGCCTAGCTTATCCCACTTCCATTCGGGTATCGGCAATGGCTGTAGCAGTCCTGGTGGCTTCTGATGCTCTGCCTTCACTCTCTGACATACATCAAAAACTGCAACATACTCCACAATATCCTTCTTCATTCCGGTCCACCAGAAAGTGTCTTTCAAATCCAGATACATCTTGGTATTTCCTAGGTGAATCGAATACGGTGAATCATGGGCCTCCTGCAGAATCAACTTCTTGATCTCAGGGTCATTAGGCACATAAACGCGGTCCTCAAACCATATGGTATCGTGCTCATCCTCACGAAATCACTTAGCATTTCCTTTGCTCATCTTCTCCTTTATCTCGGTAATCTCCTTTTCTGTCTTCTGAGCTTCTCTGATCTTATCCATAAAAGTAGACTGAGTCTCCAATGCTGCTACATAGCCTCTCGGAACTATCTCCAAACATAGCTCGCGAAGATCCTCGACTAACTCCTTGGGTAACTCTCCGGTCAAGAGTGTGTTGACATGGCTCTTGTGGCTCAACACATCGGCTACTACGTTAGACTTTCCGGGGTGATAATGCAATCTCATATCATAATCCTTAATGAGCTCCAACCATCTCCTTTGCCTGAGATTTAACTCCTTCTGCGTGAAGATATACTTCAAACTCTTGTGATGCGTGTACACCTCACAATGGTTTCCGATGAGAAAATGCCTACATGTCTTCAACGCATGCACTACGGATGCTAACTCCAAGTCATGTGTAGCATAATTCAACTCATGGGTTTTAAGCTATCGTGAGGCATACAAAACAACTCTTCCCTTCTAAATAAGCACTGCTCCAAGTCCTCGACGACAAGCGTCGCAATATAATTCATAATCCTTGCGCTGATCTAGCAGAATCAACACCGGTGATCTAACCAAAAGTTTCTTCAACTCCTGGAAACTGGCCTCACATTCCTCAGACCATTTGAATTTGGTGTCCTCCTTCAACAACTTCGTCATGGGTTTGGAAATCTTCGAGAAATTCACAATGAACCTCCGGTAGTATCCTGCGAGTCCAACAAAACTCCGAATCTCTCCAACTGACGTGGGTGCTTCCCAATTTGTCACAGTGACAATCTTGGTGGGGTCTACTGCTATTCCTTCTCCGGATATAACATGTCCAAGGAATCCAACTTCCTTCAACCAAAACTCACACTTGCTGAACTTGGCATATAACTGATGTTCTCCGAGATTCCCAAGTACCAAACGCAAATGCTACTTATGCTCCTCTTCATTCTTCGAGTCGACCAAAATATCATCACCGAACACCACGACGAACTTTTCCAGCAACTCCATAAACACCTTGTTCATCATGTTCATGAAATAGGCAGGTGCATTAGTCAGACCAAATGACATAACGGTATACTCATATAGCCCGTACCTTGTGGTAAAAGTTGTCTTAGGTATATCCTGCTCTCGAATCTTCAGCTGGTGGTATGCAGATCACAGATCGATCTTGGAAAATACTTTAGCTCCTTGCAATTGGTCAAACAGATCATTGATCATCGGTAGTGGGTACTTGTTCTAGATTGTCACTTAATTCAATCCCCGATAATCAACAACCATCATCAACGATCCGTCCTTCTTCTCCACTAGAAGCACTGGGGATCCCCAAGGTGACGAACTTGGGCGAATATAGCCTTTATCCAGTAACTCCTTAATCTTGTTCTTAATTTCCTCCAGATCCTTTGCGGGCATCCTGTACGGTCTCTTAGATATTGGCCCTGTGCCTGGCGAAGCTCAGTCAATAACTCAATGTCTCTATCCGGTGGCATGCCTGGCAACTCTTCTGGAAATACATCAGGGAAATCCTTCACCACTGGTACTTCCTCCTGTACAACTCCTGATAAGGAATTTACTTGAGTCATCCTCGGCACATGCCGGGATACATACTTGATCCTTCTTCCTTCTGGGGTGGTAATCAAAATCGACTTACTGGCGCATTCAATGTTCCCTCCATACTTCGGTAACCAATCCATGCCTAATATCACATCCATTCGTTGTGACTCTAAACAATTAGGTCTGATGGAAACACGTAGTTGCCAATCTTTAATGGTAACCGATCACACCATAGGCTAGCCATATACTCAGCTCCTGGCAAGGTTACTAACATGGGTGACCTAAGGGCTTGGGTTGGCAGTTTATACTTATCCACACTACCAACAAAAGACACATCCGTGACATTTTTGGCCGAACGAAAAAAAATTCTGTCATACATATGACACTTCTATGACGATAATTGTGACAAAACCCGGTATCATCATAGATGTGGTGGGCTCCTAATTCTATGACAAAAAATCATGACAGAAAATGGGCTTTTTGTCCTGGGCGGGCCGGAGACGCAGTTGCATGACATTCTTTGGGCCATCGATAACGGAAAAAACCATGGTAGAAGCGAGGGCGAGGGAAATTTCGGGGAGTTCCCGGTTACGGTGGGAGGTTGGGGGCCGAGCGATGCGCGTTTCTCTCGTACACGTACGCGCGTGTGTGCGAGACATTGGCTCTATCTGAACCCGAGCGAGGCATTGGGCTCTAACTGAACCCGAGCGATTGCATTGCAGGCTACGCGTTACCCAACCCGAGCGATCGATCGATGACTATTAACTGAACCATATCGAGCGATTCCTTCGCTACTGCTACTAACTGAAGCTGATCGATGCTGCCTCTCTAGATGAACAGTGAGTGTTGCGAGGGGGGTTGGATGAACAGTGAGCGGTGGCGTTGCCTCTGGATGAACAGGACCCCGTGGTGTGCTGGGCTAGATGAATAGTAGACGGTGGAGGGGTGGTTGAACAGTAGCCGATGGAGTAGCACGCGGTGGAGGCTGGATGAGCAGGAGCTCGTGGAGGCTGGAGGAGGTCAACGGGAGCCCGTGGAGGCTGGAGGAGGTCAACGGTGGAGACGAACAATATCCCATGTAGTCCCGTTTTGTGGTATGCCACACCCCTCCCGATGAACAGGACCCCCATTTCGACCGTAGCGCTCCAACACCAGTCCGCTTCGTCCGTTTTGCGGTACGGCACACCCCTCCCGATCAACAGGAACCCCGTTTCGACCGTAGGAGGTCCGTTTCGTCCGCTTTGCGGTACGCCACACCCCTCCCGATCAACAGGACCCCCGTTTCAACCGTAGGAGGTCCGTTTCCTCCATTTTGCGGTATGCCACACCCCTCCTGATGAACAGGATCCCGTTTCGAAAATGGCCGGTCGAACACAAGGCCGTTTCCTCCGTTCTGCGGTACGCCAGGCCTCATTTCCATCGCTTGTTCTGCCCAAGCCCTCCCGATGAACATGATGACGCATTCCGTTCTGACCCAGCCGGTTGGCTCCCACGCGTTCTGTTGCCTCCCGATGAACATGACGCATTCCGTTGCCTCCCCATGAACACGACGCATTCGTTGCCTCCCCATGAACACGACGACGATGCTGTTTCCCCGTTCCGACCAAGCCATGTACACGAGCCCTGGCCATACGTATGCGCGAGTAGGCGTTCGAGACCCTGCCCGTATGTACGTACGTGGTCGCATTTTCTTTCTTGCACCCTGGCCGCTGTACGTACATGTACATGCTACGTGCGCGCCTCTACTACGACACGTGCGCGCCTCTACAACGACCAATATGTACGTACACGTTCCGGAATGACAATGCTACATACGCTTTGACCAGGTAGGTCCGACTGTCAGGCACTTCCTTCCATGCGAAGATGTAGCTGGTGGGTCCCAGAAGTCAGGGGGCGAATCGTTTTTTTGCCCGGACGCACTTCCTTGCGTGCGAAGGTGTAGCTGGTGGGTCCCAGCAGTCAGGGGGAAACGTTTTTTCGTGAAATACGGTGGCCCGTCTGGTGGGTCCCTGCTGTCAGGTGGAGGAATCATTATTTTCCGCGTAATAAGGAGGCACTTCCTTGCTGCGGCCGTGGACCCAGCTGTCAGCCTCTCCATCTACAGTCCACGTCCAATGGAAGTAGTTCCTTGACCACGTTGACCACGCCGCGTCGAGAGCACCACGGCAGTGGACGACGGCGAAGACTAGGAAGGGGATGACTCAGAGCCGGGGAAGAGGTGAAAGTGGAAGCCCGCACGGAGAGGAGTACGAGGGTTCACTAGTTCGGCTGCGGTGTGAGGCTGCCATCGCCGCAGGGCCTGGCTAGCGGTGGGAATAGTAGGGGCCGGTGAGGCCTCCACGGCAGCACAGCCGACCACGGGAGGCAGGAGCATGCGGCACGACCGGCGCTACTTTGGGCGGCTGGAGCAAGAAGACCAGAGGTTGAAGAAGCACTACGGCCGTTGGATGGACATCGTACGGTCACTGGAGCTAGAGTCATTCATATTGACTAAAGTTGACAAAGGCCCCCGTCCCAATCAACTTAGTAGGCCCACAAGTCAGCCTCCCACCATGGTGGGTCCCAGCTAGCAGGGGGAGTATTCATTTTTTGTGCATCATAAGGAGGCACTACCGGTGGGTCCGAGCTGCCAGCGGGGGAACGTTTTTGCACGAAATACGGTGGCCCGTCCGGTGGGTCCTAGCAGTCAGGGGGGAACCGGTTTTTTCGCAAAATAAGGTGGCCGGTCCGGTGGGTCCCTGCTGTCAGGTGGAGGAATAATTATTTTGCGCGTAATAAGGAGGCACTTCCTTGCGGCCGCCTAGACCCAGCTGTCAGCCTCTCCACGTACAGTACTCTTCCGATTGAAGTCGGTCATTGA
This sequence comes from Triticum aestivum, assembly GCF_018294505.1. Taxonomy (NCBI): domain Eukaryota; kingdom Viridiplantae; phylum Streptophyta; class Magnoliopsida; order Poales; family Poaceae; genus Triticum; species Triticum aestivum. The sequence continues at coordinate 420,793,155 of NC_057813.1, read as the reverse complement.
CCACGTTGACCACGCCGTGCCGAGAGCACCAGGGCAGTGGACGATGGCCAATCTACTCGCATTCTATTCGCGTTTTTATGCCTAGCTAGTGGCGTTAAACGATAGCACTTGTTGGGAGGCAACCCAATTTTATTTTTGTTCTTTGATTTTTGCTCCTGTATAGTAATAAATAATTCATCTACCCTCTAGTTAGATGTGGTTTCATGTTTTAATTCGTGTTTCTGCCAAGTAGAACCTTTGGGAAGACTTTGGTGAAAGTTGACTTGATCTTGCTGGAAAACAGAAACTTTTGCGCTCATTAGATTATTTTTCATTTTTAACAGAACAGGGATTTTGAGTTTATTCTTTTTCAAGAACTTTAATAGACAAATTCCTCACGTCCACCAATTTATTTTCGAATTTTGGGAGTTCCAGAAGTATTCGAGAGTTACAGATTACTACAGACTGTTCTATTTTTAAAAGATTCTGTTTTTCGCGTGTTGTTTGCTTATTTTTATGAATCTATGGGTAGTATTGGGGGTATGATGAACCATGGAGAAGTTGGAATACAGTAGATATTACACCAATATAAATAAAGAATGAGTTTGCAAGAGTACCTTAAAGTGGTGATTTATTTTCCTATACTAACGGAGCTCATGAGATTTTCTGTCGAGTTTTGTGTTGTGAAGTTTTCATGTTTCGGGTAAGGATTTTATGTGCTATGGAATAAGGAGTGGCAAGATCCTAAGCTTGGGAATTCCCAAGGCACCGCAAGGTAATATTCAAGGACAACCAAAAGCCTAAGCTTGGCGATGCCCCGGAAGGCATCCCCTCTTTCATCTTTGTCTATCGGTAACTTTACTTGAGGCTATATTTTTATTCACCACACGATTTGTGTTTTGCTTGGAGCGCCTTGTACGATTTGAGTCTTTGCCTTTGAGTTTACCAAAATCATCCTGCTGTACACACCTTTTGGGAGAGACACGCATGAATCATGATTTATTAGAATACTCTATGTGCTTCACTTATATCTTTTGAGCTAGGCAATATTGCTTTAGTGCTTCACTTATATCTTTTTACAGCAAGGTGGTGGCTTTACTTTATAGAAATTGTTGAACTCTCATGCTTCACTTATATTATTTTGAGAGTCTTTTAGAACTGCATGGTAATTTGCTTGGGTTATAAAACTAGTCCTAATATGATGGGCATCCAAGATGGATATAATAAAAACTTTCATATAAAGTGCATTGAATACTATGAGAAGTTTGATTCTTTATGATTGGTTTGAGATATGAAGATGGTGACATTAGAGTCATGCTAGTGGAGTAATTGTGAATTTGAGAAATACTTGTGTTGTGATTTGTGAGTCCCGTAGCATGCACAAATAGTAACCATTGTGTAACAAATCTGAAGCATGAGGTATCTCTTTGATTGTCATCCCTTGTGTGGAGGTCGGGATCGGGAGATGGTTAACTCCTACCTACCCTTCCCCTAGGAGAATGCTCATAGTGCTTGGTTTTGATGACTTGTAGATATTTGCAATAAGTATGTGAGTTCTTTATGACTAATTTTGATCGGTCCATGGATTATACGCACTCTCACCCTTCCACCATTGCTAGCCTCTCTTGTGCCACACACCTTTCGCAGTACCATACACCCACCATTACCTTCCTCAAAACACCCAACATACCTACCTATTATGGCATTTCCATAGCCATTCCGAGATATATTGCCGTGCAACTTTCCACCATTCCGTTTATTATGACACGCTTCATTATTGTCATATTACTTTGCATGATCATGTAGTTGACATCGTATTTGTGGCAAAGCCACCATTCATAATTCTTTCATACATGCCACTCTTAATTCATTGCACATCCCGGTACACCACCAAAGGCATTCATATAGAGTCATATTTAGTTCTAAGTATTGAATTGTAATTCTAGAGTTGTGAGTAAATTAAATTGTGATGATCATCATTATTAGAGCATTCACTACTAGGGAAAACCCTAGCAGTAGCGCGTGTTTTGTGCCTACTAGTAGCGCGGTCAGCCGCGCTACTAATAAGGCGCTACAGCTAATGCTTAGCAGTAACGCGTGCCATCGCGCGCTACTGCTAGTACAAATAGCTGCAGCGCTTGTTTAGTACAGCGCTACTGCTAAGTTATCTACTTGCAGCGTGTTTCCCACCCATCGCTACTAGTAATTTTTTTATAATTTTTTATTTTTAGTGTATTTATGCGCCATCATACAAATATTAGTACAATACCAGCTGTTATGAGGTTTACATCATTATGTCCATAACAGTGTATTAAATGAAGGTGGATTAGGTTCAAGTGGAGGCAATATGTGGTGCATGTCAAAAGTATACTACTAATGCAAACTTGATCTACTTTGGATTAGTAGTACTTTCGATGTGCACCACATGTTGCCTCCACTTGAATCTAATCCGCCAGCACAAGATATTTAATCATCATCATGGTCATTACCATCAACATTATTTATTTAATCACCACTAACACTAGCTAATAATAAACATCGTAGTCATTACCACGAACACTAGCTATTTTATCATCATAGTAATAGTGTAGCACATCATCATCCTGAAACTCATTTCTAGCCAGCTACTCACTCCTGCTACTCACTCCTGCTGCTCTCTCTTAGGTAAAAGAACATAAAACATGTATAGCTCTCCTCCTTGATCAAGTTGAAGCATGCAGATGAACCTGTCTCCTAATCGTGGAAGGCGTCTCTGGTTGCTGCTCCCTAGTACTTCTCTGCGCTCCCCCAACACATATTTGGTCCAGTCTTGCACTATTAAGCATCCGTCGCTAATCTTGAATGCACTAAAGTAAGCTGTAGGATATCTTGGCCGTAAGTTGATAATACTCATGACACCTTTAGTCTCGATCCCATAAGGCACAACATTCATCGGGAGTCCCTGTTGAAGAACATCGTATGGTAACATACTTAGCAATGAAGTTTAGCTTCAAAAATAATGTATGGAAAAGATGCAATGAGGATAAAAAGTAAAAATCTTACCATCCTTCCTAAATGGATGTGACCGTAGTTCATTATGAACACTATGGGTCGCACATTTTCAGTACTAAGATTTCTAAATGCACGAAGAAAATTTGTCTTGACAGTATCAAGATCCTCAAGCCATGAAACATAATGACTGAGCTCCTCGCAGTTGAGTTCAGCCCCAGGACAGTATACGGTCCTGTCTACCAAGCGCTGGACATGTTTGCTTGCACGGAAATAAGCTGACAATACAAATTAGTTGTCAATTATTTTTGAATAAACAATATCAAAGACATAAATATGGTTGAGAAACTTACATAATGGTATAACTGGAGGCATTTGCACATTGACCCAGATGTCGGTATTACCTTCAATATCATCTTCCGGACGAATAACAAAGGTGATAACCATACCAGGCTCAAATGCATAAGTCTTGCATAGTGCTCGCCATGTTTTGCATCCAAAATAGGTGTAGTCGTCTGAATTGTATAACTTCGCATGGAAAATATAACCATGCTCGGTCTTCAAGTAAACTTTCTTTTCCTCCATACTATGACTGAAACCTATCTTATCCAATACAAAAACTCTTGCATGGCAGGGGATACGCTAGTAGAATAGTAAAAAATATATAAGTTGAAGCAAATGAAAGCAGATGTCATGCTTAATTACGAAAAAAGACTTGTCGTTGTGACTTACTGTATCCACTTCGAAGTTCTCGTCCAGCTTGATGCTGAAGCGCCTATCATCATCTAGGAAGATTCCGTCGCACAGGCCGCTCTCGTCTTCGCAGTATTTGCAAATACCGAAATCCTTCTCGTCGTCAGACATTTCCTATGTTCATAGTTAAAACATTAATTGAAAATCGATCGAAGACAACTACCAAGATACTGAACACACAAATCCGGGGCACTCGATATTTCCTACATATATATTCTAGCACAAGTCATGCCAAAATTCACGGAAAAATCCGGCATGACCTTTGCTAAAATAGGACATATCGAGCGCCTGAAATTTGCCGGAACGGAAATGAATCAACACTCCGGCAAAACATAGGCCACTCGGAGGTGTAACCTGCAAACATGACCGGCCACATGGATATTGAGCAACACAAGATATACATTTCAAAATATCTTATAGGACTCAAATTAGCATGCATTCAATAAGCAAAAGTAGATCATCTCATGCATTTCAAAATATTGTCACTAATACATCACGAATAGTGTCATACATATAACATCACTAATACAACTAAAACTCTAGCACACGACGGGTATCGGCGCGGGCGGTGGACACCCACAGAGAAGGCACCATCACGGGATCATAGCTCCAGTGAGATCCCCAGAGAACCTGCCAGGTATTGGAGAACGGCCTGTGCTCGAACGCAAACAAGTAGCGACGGACGTGCGCGTCCTCCTCACTGACACGGTGACGCACCACCTCCGCGGAGTCCTCGAGCCTCTGGATCGTCACTGGCCCACGCGACCGCCACCAAGCAAGGTTCGGGTCAACGACAGGCTGGCTCCTCACCAACCTGCGCCCCCCGGTAGGTAGCGCCTCCCAGTACCACCCCGGTGGAGCCCAGTCCCGAACATGGCCGATCTGGTCAAGAAGGTGTCATCCTCCGCCGACTCGACGACGAGGATGCGGGATAGGCATCGTCCACGTCGAGGCGGGAAAAAATGCTTTAACTAAAAAATAGAAATAAGTTCTTACTAACTAGTTCTATTAATTCAACTAGTTCTTACTAAAAATAAACTTACTATAAATAAAAAATATTCTAGTACCTAATTAGTACCTAATTCTTACTAACTAATTAGTACCTAGGAACTACTGCCCTAATTACCATCTAAGTAATTAACTAACTAGCACTAAAAATAGCCTAGGGTTCATACTAACTAGCACTAAATAGCTAGGGTTCATACTAAGCAGAGAAGAGGGATCGGAAGGGGAGAGAGGGATCGGAAGGGGAGAGTGCTTACAGAGGGCGGGGAGAGAGATGGGGTCGGGGGAGACGGCGGCACCGAGCGCGGCGAGGCGGGTGGGGGAGACGGCGGCGAGGCAGGGGTCGGGGGAGACGGCGGCACCGAGGCGCGGCGAGGCGGGGTCGGGGGAGACGGCGGTGAGGCGGGGTCGGGGGAGACGGCGGTGGCGAGGCAGGGTCGGGAATTGGGGGAGGAGGCAGAGAGGGAATCAGGCCGGGCGGGCCGGGGGGTAAGGTGAAGTAGCTTTAACTGTAGCATGGGAAGCAAAAACGCGCTGCTGCTAAATACCATAGTAGCAGCGCTGTCCGCAGAAGGGCGCTACTACTATACCTACCACGCCGGGAACGGTGTGGCAATTGTAGTAGTAGCGCTTTCCGCGAGGACAGCGCTACTGCTAATCTGGTAACTGTAGCGCGGTTCTGCCGAACGCGCTACTGGTAACATTCTGTGTATAAGGTTTTCCCTAGTAGTGATTGTCCCATGTGAGGAAATAAAAAAGAGGCCAAAGAAGCCAATAAAAAAAGAGGCTAAAGAAGCCAATAAAAAAAATGAGAGAAAAAGAGAGAAGGGACAATGTTACTATCCTTTTTCCACACTTGTGCTTCGAAGTAGCACCATGGGAAGTAGCACCATGATCTTCATGATAGAGAGTCTCTTATTTTCTCACTTTCATATACTAGTGGGAATTTTACATTATAGAACTTGGCTTGTATATTCCAACGATGGGCTTCCTCAAATGCCCTAGGTATTCATGAGCAAGCATGTTGGATGCACACCCACTTACATTTTTTGAGCTTTCATACACTTATAACTCTAGTGCATCTGTTGCATGGCAATCCCTACTTACTCACATTGATATCTATTGATGGGCATCTCCATAGCCCGTTAATACGCCTAGTTGATGTGAGACTATCTCCCTCTTTTTGTCTTCTCCACAACCACCATCCTATTCCACCCATAGTGCTATGTCCATGGCTCACGCTCATGTATTGCGTGAAAGTTGAATATTTTTGACAATACTAAAGTATGAAACAATTGCTTGGCTGAAACCGGGGTTGTGCATGATTTGAATACTTTGCGTGAGGAAGATGGAGCGTAGCCAAACTATATGATTTCTTAGGGATAAGCTTTCTTTGGCCATGTTATTTTGAAAAGACATAATTGCCTTGTTACTATGCTTGAATTATTATTATTTTTATGTCAATATTAAACTTTTTTTCGAATCTTTCGAATCTGAACATTCATGCCACAATAAATAAAATTACATGGAGTTAGGTAGCATTCCACATCAGAAATTTTGTTTTTATCATTTACCTACTCTAGGACGAGCAGGAATTAAGCTTGGGGATGCTTCATACGTCTCCAACATATCTATAATTTTTGATTGTTTCATGCTATTATATTATCTATTTTGGATGTTTAATAGGCATTTATATGCTATTTTATATTATTTTGGGACTAACCTATTAACCGAGGGCCTAGTGCCAGTTTTGTTTTTTTACCTATTTTAGAGTTTAGCAGGAAAGGAATACCAAATAGAGTCCAACCTTCGCGATGATCTTTCTTTGACCGAAAGCAAACTAGAAGACTTAGAGATAAAGTCGGAGAGGAAATGAGGCGTCCACGAGGCAGGAGGGTGCGCAGAGGGGGTATGGCACTCCCCCACCCTCGTGGGCCCCTTGTAGCTCCCCTGACCTAGTTCCTTCACCTATATATACTCTTATACCCTGAAAACAGGCAGGAGAGCCACAAAACCACTTTTCCACCGCCGCTACCTTCTGTACCCGTGAGATCCCATCTAGGGACATTTTCCGGTCTCGTGACTGAGCGGGATTTGATCACGGAGGGCTTCTACATCAACACCATTACCTCTTCGATGAAGCGTGAGTAATTTACCACCGACCTTCGGGTCCATAGTTATTAGCTAGATGGCTTCTTATCCCTCTTTGATTCTCAATACCATTTTCACCTCGATGTTCTTGGACATCTATTCGATGTAATATTCTTTTGCGGTGTGTTTGCAGAGATACGATGAATTATGGATTCATGATCAAGATTATCTATGAATATTATTTGGTTCTCATCTGAATTCTTATATGCATGATTTGATATCTTTGCCAGCCTCTTCGAATTATCGGTTTAGTTTGGCCTACTAGATTGATCGTTCTTGCAATGGGAGAAGTGCTTAGCTTGGGGTTCAATCTCGCGGTGCCCGTTACCAGTGACAGTAGGGGCAGCAAGGCATGTATTGTATTGTTGCCATCGAGGATTAAAATATGGGGTTTTCATCATATTGCTTGAGTTAATTCCTCTACATCATGTCATCTTACTTAATGCGTTTCTAAGTTCTTTATAAACTTAATACTCTAGATGCATGCTGGATAGCAGTCGATGTGTGGAGTAATAGCAGTAGATGCAGGTAGGAGTCGGTCTACTTGACACGAACATGATGCCTATGTTCATGATCATTGCCTTAGATATCATCATAACTATGCGCTTTTCCTGCAATTGCTCGGCAGTAATTTGTTCACCCATAGTAATATTTGGTATCTTGACAGAAGCTACTAGTGAAACATATGGCTCCCGAGTCTCATTTCCATTATATTGAATCTCTTTTACATCTTATTAGTTTCCAATCTACTATTTTTCAATCTTTTACATTCCGATCTATAAACCAAAAATACCAAAAATATTTACTTTACCATTTATCTATCTCTATCAGATCTCACTTTTGCGAGTGATCATGAGGGATTGATAACCCCTTTATCGCGTTGGGTGCAAGTTGTTGATTTTTTGTGCAGGTATTCGATGACTTGTGTGTTGTCTCCTACTTGATTGATAACTTGCTTCTCAAAACTGACGGAAATCTTACGCTACTTTGTTTCAGCACCCTTTCCTCTTCAAGGGAAAACCAATGCAAGCACAAGAGGTAGCAGCTCCTAGAGCTGTTTGGAGGAAGAAGGAAGGCAGGCCAAGGCTCAGGCTGCTTCCTCTCCTGGTGTGTGAGTGTGTGTGCTCTACTGATGATCTGATCGCTTCACCCCCATGCAGGGAGGCCTCCTGGAGGATTTTATAGGTCAACCCCCTAGGGTTAGAATGGTAAAGATAAAACACCGTGGGGCTGGGTTGTCAGCGTCCGGGAAGCCGGTGCTGGGGCTTGTTGGGTGTCAGGGCTCTCTGGGTTCTCCGTGTGTGAGACCCGCGCGCCGTGGGGCACTATTCTCCATCTTGTCGAATGTCATGGAATGGCTGGGTTGACGCGGCTACAATGGTGCACCGCCTGGTCGCCGTCGGCTTGCGTTAGTAGTGACGATGGGCGCACCGTAGCCATGTCGGCCTCGGTTAGCGGAGTGGACGGGCCACTGTTGCCACGCCTCTGCCGGTCAGAGGAGTTTGTGTGGTATAGTGGCCATGCCGGCCTCAGTCAGTGGAGTGGACGAGCCACTGTTGCCACGCCTCTGCTGGTCAGAGGAGTAGGTGGGGCACTGTGGCCATGCTCATCGCTTCTGCAGGGACTTGTCCCATCACACGCCTTTGATGGTATGGGAGCTGACCCATATGGCCGGGTTGAGGGTGGCACCACACGGGGGCTGGCTTGCTGGGGGAAGCCTTGTCTCTGCCGGGTTGAAGGGCTTGTCTAGGTCGAGGGACTTGGCTGGGTTAACGAACCCGGCCAAGTGTGCACCAGATTGAGGGGTGATGTCGACCCTGATATTTTTGAAAAGGACCCGAGTTTTGTTGCCTACCCGGGGTTCATCCCCCCGACAGTAGTCCCCGAAGCTGTGAAGGCTCGCCGGCTTCAAGCGGGGAGGGGGGGGGCCTTCACAGTTTCTCCCCCTGAGAAGGTGGCTGTTGATGTTCCTTGCAACCGCCTGTTCCGACAACACCCATTGTGTGGCGGCTTCCGGAAGCCGGATCGTGGCATCCCGGCATGGGCGGGAAACCGAGTAGTCGGCCGAATCTTGGACATGATCTTCTTGGGTTCGGTGTGGGCGCCACATGGCGCTCTGGAGCTGAACGGGCCTGACAGGCAACGCGCGCGATGGACGGGGTGAGGATCTGGGGTCCGCCACTTCGCGTCCGTGGTTCATGCACGCATATTTATTGCGGCTTCTGCGGGCCGGTTGATATTCTCAAGGCAGTTACTGCGCGTGTTACATGCACACTTATTGCGGGGAAGTGGGAGTGGCGGGCACAACCGATCCCACTTCCTCAGGTTCGGGTCGCAGCTTATAAATTGGAGGAGGGGGCTGCGGAGATTATTCTCACTTGCGCTCCCCATCTTCTTCCTTCTCTCTTGCCGCCGCGACTGTCGTGCGCCACGCCATTCTTTCTTCTCGGGCTAGACTTCACCACCAATCCTTCTTCTCGTCTTCTTTCTTGTGCCCCGCAACGCAATTGACACTGCCATCCGGCTCGTCGATGGTATCCATTGTCAGCGAGGAGGACATCCAGTATCTGTGCAACACGCGGCGGCTGCCACCAAAGACGGCGGTGGTCGTGCGCTTGCCAGGGGGCGAGCAAGAGCCATGGCTGGAGGAGATCGAGCGCGTGGTATTCTTCACGCACTTCAAACGCGGGATCGGTCTCCCCGTGAGTGACTTCTTCCGCTCATTCCTGGAGTTCTTTGGGCACCATCCGCACCATCTGGGCGCGAACGCCATTTTGCAGCTCTCTGGGTTTGTCACCCTGTGCGAGGGGTACCTACGCGTCGAGCCCACCGTCGACCTCTGGGTGCGCCTCTTATTCTTGAAACAGCAGGGGCTGGGGCCAGGAACCTTGTCCGCTTGCGAGGCAATCGTTGTCATGCTGTGGTCACACGGGGGTGCCCCAAGATGCCATTGGAGGACTCTGCCAAGAACTGGCAGAACTCCTTTTTCTACGTCAACATCCTGGGTGCGGATAACATCAACTTGCCAAATAATCCATCGCAAGAGGTTCTTAACCTATGCGCGCGGGTCGTGGCGATGAAGGCGCGGGAGGGGCTCACCGGCACAACCCTTATTGCCGCCTTCATCATACGCCATGTTCTGCCGCTGCAACGCCGCACCAACATCATCGGCGAGATAACCGGTCTTCAAGACCCCAACAGGATGTCGCCCCGGCACCTGACAACGGAGCAGATCACCTGCCAGGTCAACGACATCTCGAAGGCCGGGCTGAAGGAGGAGTGGTGTGTCAGGACCCTGATCCTATGCCACACTGATCTAGCATGTAACACCTCATATCACTTTGGGGCCTCACGCATGGTATTCCCACGGGTGTCGCTTTACCAGGCCCGAGACCGTTTGCGCCTTTTGGCTCACGTATATGATAGTGTAACTAGCATCGATATGACAAAGAACCCGGGCTGACATGGCTAGTCATGAACCCAAAGTGGCGCTAACTTATAGGAACAGGCATACATGACCCAGCAACGAACGTGTCGATCAACAGCGAATGAATCCCAAGTTGTAGCAAGCTACAAGGACTTAAAGGATCACCGCGTGATATTTCTCCGATGGGACAGACATAGGAATGAAGAAGGACACATGCCAGCCAGCCTAAGTTTTCCGGAGCAGTAGCAAGCTACCAGGGCTCAGTGGAAGCACTAGGAGACATTTCCCAGTAAGAGAGGCTACCAAGGATAAACAACTAGATAGTCAGATCCCACACATACCAAGAATTTTAATAACATAAACACAATATGCTCGATATGTGCAAACACAACATGGCATCACAACATACCTCTATGACTCAAGTATTTATTCAATAGGCTCTAAGGAGCGAGATATTACAAACATGGGTCTCATGACCCAACATTCAGAGCATACAAGCCAAAGCACATGCGGAAGCTTATCATGTCTGAGTACACACATCTACAAATGAAAAAGGCTGAGAAGCCTGACTATCTACAAGATCCTGCCGAGGGAACAAGATCGTAGTTGAGGTAACAAGCTAAACGTCGAAGTCCACGTGGAACTACTAGCGAGACGGAAGTCTCTCTGCAAAAACATCAAATAGGCAAATGTGAGTACAAATGTACCCAGCAAAACTTACATCAGAACTGACTACATATGCATCATTATCAATAAAGGGGGTGGTGTAGTTTAACTGCATCAAGCCAGCTTTGATCCGGTGGCTATCTTGAACTACGACTGCAAGTAACTCTTTTGAGGTGGCACACACGAGTCCACATATTCACCATATTAGTACACCACTATGGATCTGCTCGTGTCTCCCTACGAGAACGCCATCCATAATACTCACACTTATCTTGTGTATTTTAGAGTATCCACTTTTACTTGTGATGCGGAGCATCCTTCCATCATCCCCATGGACTCTACATCAACACATCCAACCCCACAAGGACCTATGACTCGAGCACGTGCAAGAGCTCTTGAAACCGAGGTGACATCACTCCTCTCACAATTCCCTTTCGATTCACATGAGACATGGACACTACCTCAAACGGAGATGCTATGCATACTCAGGTACCAAGAAGTTAACCGTGGAGAAGCTAGGAAGCAAGGAGAACTGGAAGCAGAAGACATGCATGAAGACGGAGAGGAAAAAGCACCAAGGACCAGGATGGCCGGACGATCCGGACGGCGGCCCGGACGATCCGGACCCCGGCCCGAACGATCCAGCTAAATCACTCGAAGACTCGCGAAGCTCAAACCTGAAGCCGGATCATCCGGACCCAGTCCCGGATCATCCGGACCCTGCCCGGACGTCCGGACCACCAGCCGGACATCCGGCCCTGCGCCTCCACCAACCGGGCATCCAGCTCATCCGGGCCTCCACCCGAACCATCCGGACCAGCCCGGATCATCCGGCTCCTCTCCCGGATCATCCGGCCAGTGCCTGTGTGCGCGTGTTGGGCTGAGCCCATGTACCCCTTCGCCCCCTAGTCTATTTATAGGACCCCATCTCCTCACTTTGAGACTTAGCATTGGATTAGCTCATATTTGTGTGAGAGCCTTTGCTCATCCACTTGGATACTTCTCCTCGGAGATCACGACCTCTTCGGAGAAGATCCCCCAAGCGGATTCAAGACCCCTTCTAGGGAAGAACATCAAGGCCTCCTCTTGGAGAAGAACGGTTCCTTTGTATCCTTACCTTTGTTGACTTTGGATCTTGTGGATCTCTTATGTGTGTGGTGATCTAGCACTTGTGTGATCGATTCCTTGTTGGTTGAGTGATTCTCTCTCGTTTTCCCCCGTGTTTCCCTTTGTGCTTCTGCGTATTCTTCGTGATTCCCCGTAGGATCCACTCCAAACGTGAAAGATCGATGCTATAGGGCTCCACCCTACATCATATGGTATCATGAGCCACGTTGATCACGTTTTTGGAGCCCCTACCCCGTGATTTCTAGCTTGATTTTGTTGTTTTCGTCCTAAATCCGAAAATCCCCACCAAAAATAACCCCAAATTTTTTTTGTGATTTGTTGGTTTTGATGATGTTTTGTTGATTTTGATCCGTGGATTCGGTGTGTAACTCGTGGATCTTGCTTTTCCCCACCTTCTCCCCCTCGAAATCCATCCAATATTCGTGGAATCGTCAAATTTCTCGCTGTTTTTGAGTTCTTCCCGAGCAGTTTCCGACCGCGATTGACCTGCTCGGATCATCCGAACCCTGACCCGGATCATCCGAACGCGCCCGAATCATCCGGCTCCTGGCCCGGATCATCCGGCTTCCTCTGCCGAAACTGCATTTCTGCAGTTCTCCACCACCACCTACGCCTACATACTACCCCACCCCAACCTCCACCACTTCCACCTGCCAAAACCCCGCGACACAACCTCCGTACTACCATTCGACTTTGGGTTCGAGAATTTGCGTTGAGATTTCCGTGTCCTGTTGTGTTTCGGCTATTTAGGTGCAGTGAGACATCAACAACAAACGCTCATTTTCGTCGACTACTCATCTTCGCTACGGACGGTAACTTTGACGACATCTTTGTCATACCTTGCAATTGCATTGATAACCATCATATACCATCTTTTGCGTTGCTTACCCATCGAGACTAGCCATTGAGTATTGCCGGCAACGTGACTTGTGCACATTAGTAAGCATACTCCATATCATACATACCATCGTGGTGCATATCTCGGAATCAACTTGTGTGTCACAAGGTTGTCATCGCATACACAATTGCTATCTTGGTTCGTGAAGTTTGCATAAGAAAAGAGCTCAAAAGAGAAAGAGCCACTCAAGCTTTTAAGCAAAGAGGAAAGATAAGCAAAGAGCTTATAAGCAAGAACCATAGCATCATACTACATTAAGATTGTCACATAAGATCATCTTGGATCGTAGCACCGAAATACCATACATATAGCATACTTGGGATAGAGATCGTTGCATTTTTGCCTAGTAGGTTGTGCACAAGCTCCGTATCCGCCTATTGTGCAATCGTGCTAGCGTCTCTCTAGTATTGTGCAACAAGAGCATTTTCGTGGATTCCACATTTTGGCTCACTTTTGGTTTGCACAATCCCATTTATCTATTTGCGTGTGTGTTTCCGTGTACCACTACTTGCTTGGTCTACTTGTTGCATATGCGAATTTGCGAATCTTTTTCAACATTTTTGACTCAAGCTAACGAGTGCAATCAATTTTGTGCCACCATCCTAACCAAGCTCCACCAAAAGCTTTTACTTGTGTAGGTGTGAGAACCGACAAGGATTGGTACCAATAGTGCTATTTCATTGTCCGCATTTGAGTGAACTTGATTCATCTTCAATTTCGGTCAAAGATACATTGGTATTAGTTCTTCTCCTTCTACCACTCACAATTTGCTTGAAATGATGGATAGGCCAAGTACTTCTACAAACCCACTCTTCATCGAGCAAGATGATGACATGTCATCATACGTCACCAAGAGCCACCTCTTTGGCGCACAACGAGCGTTGCATCAAGAGCAACAAGCAATGAATGACCGCATCGACAACCTCGCCACCGACTTACGACTCTCCGAGCAACGTACAAGAGACTTCTTCGACAACAAGCTCGATGCGCACAAGCAAGAGAACGATGCAAGAATGGACGAGATCCGAGCTTTGTTGGTGAACCGGCCTCCTTCTACATTCTCATACTCAAGACGGAGCCACTCAAGTCGCCACTCTGACGACTCCTTCTCCGGCACAAGTACACCGTCATCGAACACTCTTCGACGAGCCGCGCGTCAAGATCGTCATGCATCTCGCAACCCGCTACACGACAAGCATTCACAAGAGCAAGTTGATGAACAAGTTCCTCGTCCTCAATCAAACCAAGTAGCATTTGCTCAAGCTCAAGAACGACAACGTCTTCGTCGCCAAGAAGAACAAAACGAGCACGTCTACATCAAGCACAACAAGACGCCGAGGCTCAACATCTTCAACAACAACAATGAGAAGCACAAGCTATTGAGGCGGAACGTGCCCTTCAAGCATCAAGTCAAGCTATCGCCAACCGCAATCGCGAAAGGCGCAATCAAGAGGAAGCCCTTCGAGAAGAAATCGAAGAGAGGAACTACCATCCGCATGCGCAACGTCAAGCCCCACAAGCTCCTTCACAAGCACGTCAAGCTCCTCCCCAACCTGAAGGTCAACAAGAGCAAATTGATAATGGACTTCCTCCACGCCAAGAGCAACATGAGGATGATTACCCTCCATGTCAAGGGCGTCATCATCACCATCGCCCACAACACAATGAAGAGCAACGCTATGGCAAGCTCAAATTCACAATGCCCAAGTTCAATGGAAGCAATGATCCCGAAGAGTACCTCTCATGGGCATTGAAGGTCGACAAAATCTTTCGTTTGCACAACTATGAGGAAGAGAAGAAGATCGCTATGGCATCACTTGAGTTCCAAGACTATGTGCTCATATGGTGGGAGCAAGTCCTTGAGCGCCAACAAGCAAGAGGTGAACCTCCAATCACCACTTGGGCTCAAATGAAGGATGTCATGCGAGCATGTTTTGTGCCAACCTACTACAACCGCGATCTCTTCAAGAAGCTACAACTCCTCAAACAAAGAACAAAGAGTGTTGAAGAATACTACAAGGAAATGGAGATTGCCATGATTCGAGCCAATGTCACGGAGGATGATGAGCAAACAATGGCACGATTCTTGAATGGACTCAATCATCCCATCAAGAAGATCGCCGACTTCCAACCCTACTCCAACCTCATTGAGCTCGTGCATCAAGCTACAAAGGCGGAACGTCAAGTGCAAGATGACTTCAAGTACGCCAAGTACTCCTCCAAGACACACGGCTTCTCCAACAACCAAGCTTCAACAACTACTCCAACTTCGACATCAACCAAGCCTTCTCCAAGCAACGACGACAAGTCAAGTTACAAGAAAACTTCCACAAGTTCAAGTCGTCTTCCTCCTACTACAAGCAACTTCAAGCCGCGTGCTTCATCATCTACTCCAACCGATGAGACCGTCAAGACAAGCTCCTTCAAGTGTTTCACTTGCGGCGGCCGAGGCCACAAGTCCTATGAATGCACCAACAAGCGCACCATGATCCTCAACGACGATGGCACCTACGACTCAATGAGTGAAGATGAAATGGAAGCTATTGAGCAAGTGGCCATGCACCGGCGCGTGAACGAGGATGAAGATGATCAAGTCTTTTGTGATGAAGATACGAGCCCCGCTCTTGTTGTCTCCAAGGTCTTGACACTTCAACATCAACAAGAAGAAGACCAACGATGCCACATCTTCCACACAAAGGCCGGCATCAATGGACGATCCGTCAAGGTCATCATCGATGGAGGTAGTTGCCACAACTTGGCAAGCGAAGAACTATGCTCCAAGCTTCAATTGGTCAAGAAGAAGCACCCGCACCCCTACAAGGTTCAATGGCTAAGTGACTCCGGCACTATACGAGTTGAGCATACGGTCCAAGTATCCTTCAAAATTGGTGCATATGAGGACACTTTGGAGTGTGATGTGGTCCCAATGACCGTTTGCCACCTCCTCCTTGGTCGGCCATGGCAATTCGACCGTGGTGTCTTCCACAATGGGCGTACAAACCACTATAGCTTCAAGATGAAAGGAATAGAATTTGTCCTACGACCCATGTCTCCTAGTCAAGTGATAGCCGACAAGCAAGCCACAAACCAAAGAGAGAAGTGTGAGAAAGTGAGCTACCAAAAAGTGAGTGAGAGCCACCAGCCAAACTTGAGCGCCTCTTCGCCTAGAGAGAAAAACCTCATACTATTTGCCACCAAAAGTGAGATGAGAGAAGTGTGTGAGAACCCATCGAGTGTGATGCACTTTGTCCTTGTGTGCAAGGATGGAGAAACAAAAACTAACACCATTCACGAGCTACCTTTGGTGTTTCAATCTCTTTTGCAGGAATTTCAAGATGTTTTCACCGATGAGCTACCTCCGGGTCTACCTCCTCTACGAGGCATTGAGCATCGAATCGACCTCATCCCCGGAGCACCACTTCCAAACAAAGCTCCATACCGTGTCAATCCCGAAGAAACCAAGGAGATTCAACGGCAATTACAACAACTAATCGACAACGGTCATGTACGTGAAAGCTAAAGCCCTTGTGCCGTTCCCGTTATACTTGTGCCTAAGCCCGATGGAAGTTTCCGGTTGTGCACCGATTGTAGACCTATAAATGCTATCACAGTTTGCTATAGGCATCCCATTCCTCGCTTAGATGATATGCTTGATGAACTTAGTGGAGCCAACTTTTTCTCAAAAATTGATCTTAAAAGTGGCTATTATCAAATCCGCATTCATGAGGGTGATGAATGGAAAACTTCTTTTAAAACCAAATTTGGCTTATATGAGTGGTTGGTCATGCCTATGGGTTTATCGGAAGCTCCCGGAACTTTTGTGCGTCTCATGCATCATGTACTTCGATCTTATATTGGAGTCTTTGTTGTGGTTTACTTCGATGATATTCTTGTGTTTAGCAAAACCATGAAAGAGCATCTTGATCATGTTAAGCTTGTTTTGCAAACACTTCGAAAGGAAAGTCTTTATGCCAACTTGAAAAAATGCACTTTTGGCATTGACAAAGTGGTTTTCTTGGGTTTCGTTGTCTCTTCCAAGGGTGTCCATGTTGATGAAACTAAAATTGAAGCAATTAAAACTTGGCCCCAACCCACCAATTTGCAACAAGTGCGAAGTTTCCTTGGTCTTGCAGGTTTTTATCGTCGCTTTGTGAAAAACTTTAGCACTATAGCAGCTCCTTTGCATGCTTTGAGTAAGAAGAATACTCCTTTTGTTTGGGGATCTTTGCAATCCAACGCTTTTGATGAGCTCAAGTCTTTGCTTACTCATGCTCCGATTCTTGCTTTGCCCAATTTTGACAAAACTTTTGAGGTTCATTGTGATGCAAGTGGTACCGGAATTGGCGGAGTTTTGATGCAAGAAAAACGAAGCCATTGCTTATTTTAGTGAAAAACTCTCCGGTGCTCAACTTAACTATCCCATATATGACAAAGAATTGTATGCTTTAGTGCGTGTACTACATGTTTGGGAAC
This sequence comes from Triticum aestivum, assembly GCF_018294505.1. Classification (NCBI taxonomy): domain Eukaryota; kingdom Viridiplantae; phylum Streptophyta; class Magnoliopsida; order Poales; family Poaceae; genus Triticum; species Triticum aestivum. The sequence goes on along the minus strand of NC_057813.1, from coordinate 420,775,687 downwards.
ATTATCTTAGACCTCATGAGTTTGTCATCCATACCGATCATGAAACGCTTAAGTACTTGAAAGGTCAAACTAAATTGAACAAGCGTCATGCCAAATGGAGTGAATTTATTGAATCTTTCCCATATGTGATCAAGTACATTAAGGGTAAGGAAAATGTAGTTGCCGATGCACTTTCACGCATATGCACGCTTGTCACCCAACTTGAGTTGAATGTTATTGGCTTTGAGCACATAAAAGATTTGTATGCTAGTGATCCATCTTTTGCACCCCATTATGCTAAATGTTTGACGCATACATCTTGGGAACAATATTACCTCAAGGATGGTTATCTTATGAGAGCTAACAAACTATGCATTCCCGAGTCTTCTCTTCGTTTGCTCCTTTTGCAAGAGGCTCATGGAGGCGGACTCATGGGACATTTTGGACGCGACAAGACTTTCGCCACGCTCTCCAAGAACTACTTTTGGCCCAAGATGTTTCGAGACGTCTCGCGCTTCACCACCCGATGCTCTACATGCCGCAAAGCTAAGTCAAAAGCTCAATCTCATGGTCTTTACATGCCTCTTCCTATTCCTGATCAACCTTGGGAAGACATTAGCATGGATTTTGTACTTGGTTTGCCTAGAACTCAAAATGGAAAGGATTCCGTGTTTGTTGTTGTGGATCGATTTTCTAAGATGGCACATTTCATTCCTTGCAACAAGGTAGACGATGCTTCACATATTGCAAATCTCTTTTGTAGGGAAATCTTGCGCCTCCATGGAGTACCAAAGACAATCGTCTCCGACCGCGACGTCAAGTTCTTGAGTTACTTTTGGAAGACTCTATGCGCCAAGCTCGGAATCAAGCTCTTGTTCTCATCCGCATACCATCCTCAAACCGACGGCCAAACGGAGGTGACGAACCGGACTCTCTCCACTCTACTTCGCGTGTTGATCAAGAAGAACATCAAGGAGTGGGAAGCATGTCTACCCATCGCCGAGTACTCCTACAACCGTGCAAGACATTCGACGACCGGCAAGTCCCCCTTCGAGGTCGTCTACGGCTTCAACCCATTGTCCCCATTGGACATTCTACCTCTACCTCTACAAGAGCGCACCAACATGGATGCGAGTGCACGAGCAAACTACATCAAGAAGATACATGAGGATACAAGAAACACCATCGAGCGCCAAGTACAATGACTAGCGACCAAGCTCAACATCAACAAGCAACCCATGATCTTCAACATAGGCGATCTCGTGTGGCTACACCTTCGCAAGGAACGCTTCCCCAACGAACGCAAGTCCAAACTTCTACCTCGAGCCGATGGACCCTTCAAGGTGTTAGCACGCTACAACAACAACGCTTACAAGCTCGACCTACCAAGCGACAAGTACAACGTGAGCGACACCTTCAACGTCAAAGACCTCTCGCCTTTCCATGGTGATGAAGATCTTGATCCGAGGTCGGATCCTTTCGAAGGGAGGGGATATGATGCGGAGCATCCTTCCATCATCTCCATGGACTCTACATCAACACATCCAACCCCACAAGGACCTATGACTCGAGCACGTGCAAGAGCTCTTGAAACCGAGGTGACATCACTCCTCTCACAATTCCCTTTCGATTCACATGAGACATGGTTACTACCTCAAACGGAAACGCTATGCATACTCAGGTACCAAGGAGTTAACCGTGAAGAAGCTAGGAAGCAAGGAGAACCGGAAGCGGAAGACATGCATGAAGACGGAGAGGAAAAAGCACCAAGGACCAGGATGGCCGGACGATCCGGACGGCGGCCCGGACGATCCGGACAGAGCCCGGACGATCCGGACCCCGGCCCGGACGATCCGGCTAAATCACCCGAAGACACCCGAAGCTCAACCTGAAGCCGGATCATCCGGACCCAGTCCCGGATCATCCGGACCCTGCCCGGACATCCGGACCACCAGCCGGACATCCGGCCCTGCGCCGCCACCAGCCGGGCATCCAGCTCATCCGGGCCTCCACCCGGACCATCCGGACCATCCCGGATCATCCGGCTCCTCTCCGGATCATCCGGCCAGCGCCTGTGTGCGCGTGTTGGGCTGAGCCCATGTACCCCTTCGCCCCCTAGTCTATTTATAGGACCCCATCTCCTCACTTTGAGACTTAGCATTGGATTAGCTCATATTTGTGTGAGAGCCTTTGCTCATCCACTTGGATACTTCTCCTCGGAGATCACGACCTCTTCGGAGAAGATCCCCCAAGCGGATTCAAGACCCCTTCTAGGGAAGAATAACAAGGCCTCCTCTTGGAGAAGAACGGTTCCTTTGTATCCTTACCTTTGTTGACTTTGGATCTTGTGGATCTCTTATGTGTGTGGTGATCTAGCACTTGTGTGATCGATTCCTTGTTGGTTGAGTGATTCTCTCTCGTTTTCCCCCGGTGTTTCCCTTTGTGCTTCCGCCTGTTCTTCGTGATTCCCCGTAGGATCCACTCAAAACGTGAAAGATAGATGCTATAGGGTTCCACCCTACATCAACTTGTCTATAAACGGTATAGGCAACTCGGAGGTCCTTTACCGTGGACGCGGCTATTCGAATAGATGATGTTAAGCCTGCAGGGGTGTACTTCTTCACACACGCTCTCGCCACTTACCGCCATGTACACGCCATGTATCTCAGCAACCTTCAAGCGGAAGCCTAGCGAGGGTGTCGGCCACGGCCTACCTAAACACTCATGTGTCCAGTCCAGGTTTATCGCCTATTCAGGTTCCATCCGCAGGGAGTCCGGCCAAAGTTTCCACATACGGTCCCGAATGATGTGCGCAGGGTTCCCGAGACACCAAACGGGCACCCGATACACCGTGCCACGTGCCTACCACATCATAGCCCACCCCTCGGGTCAGTGCTGCGCATGGCCTCCAGCATACTACAAACACCAGAAACTACTTGCAACTCAGGACAGAGGACAAGGGTGGTTAAGAAGCCGAGAGGGTCAATTAATGATCCCAATGAGTGGTAGTAGTTGGTCATGGATCACAAACACAAAACTCAGTTCCTGAGGACGGCTTCAATGAGACAACCCACCATGTACTCCTACATGGCCTCTTACCGCTACCTTTACCAAATCGTGTTCACACATTTAGCTCACACACTTAGCTGACACACAGTAGGACATGTTCATCACTGTTCAAATTCATCCCCAATGAATCTGACCCGACACAACTCTAAGCAGTAGCAGGCATGACAAACAAGCATAATGAGTAGGCACATCAGGGCTCAAACAACTCCTACTCATGCTAGTGAGTTTCATCTATTTACTCTGGCAATGACAGGTCATGCAGAGGAAAGGGGTTCAACTACCTCAGCATGTAACAGTTGAATCGTTGTTGTCCTAATGTAGTAAAAGATAGCAGGAGCGAGAGAGTGGGATTGTATCGAAATGAACAAGGGTTTTTTTCTTGCCTGGCACCTCTGAAGATAGTATAGTTCTTCATCGGTGTCATTGATCACATCATCGAAACATACGTCTACTGAGGGGGAACAACCACCGGCAATAGAGAAAGAACACAATCAGTTTGGCTGGCGGCGACCTCAAGCCGCGGTGGAAGCTCGTCGGAAAACCGCTTTGGGGCTCGGTTTTGCGCGTGGCTTGCGTCTACGGGTAGCTGAAGGTGCGCCATATCCAACCAGGTGAGCGAAAACGGCTGGGGTGGCCGGAGTAGACGGCGACGAGGAGCTAGGCGGCAGCCGAAGTTCAGCCTCGGTGGTTTAGTCGCTGTGGTGCACGGGGAAGCTTGCAGAGGGGCTTTATGAACTCCTGGTGCTGTGAGGATCTCGGCCCAAAACTCGGACATAACCGGCGCAAGCTCTAGCAACGGCAGCGGCAAATGCGACGGCAGTTAGCTTCGGCCATGGTTGCTCGATGGCTATAGGGCGTGCGCGAGCAGCGTAGAAGGGGGAGATGAAGCAGCATCTCACGGCAGGATCGACGGCGGGAGAGAGATGTAACGCCCCGGATTCGTTGCGCCAGGTGTCCGCCAGTTATTCGCTGTCGTTGCCATGTCATTTGCTTGCGTGTTGTACTTTGCCATGTCATCATCTGCATTTCATATCATGTCATCATGTGCATTTCATTTTGCATACGTGTTCGTCTCATGCATTCGAGCCTTTTCCCCGTTGTCCGTTTTGCAATCCGGCGCTTCTATGTCATCCGGCGTCCCCTTCTAGCCTCTCTTCGTGTGCGGGTATTAAACTTTCTCAGAATGGCCCGAGGTTTGCCAAGCGGCCTTGGTATAGCACCGGTAGACCGCCTGTCAAGTTTCGTGCCATTTGGAGGTCGTTTGGTACTCCAACGGTTAACCGGGTAACCGTAATGTCCTCTTATGTTGCAGCCCAACACCGATTCCAAAGTGGCCCAAAACCCGCCAAACTCCCCTCCATGCTCTCGGTCGTTCGATCACGATCGCGTGGCCGAAAACCGCTCCTCATTTGGACTCTCATAGCTCCCTCTACCTATAAATATAGCCCCTCACCCGAAATTCACAGATGATTCCCCCGAAACCCTAGATTTTTCCCCTCCGCGCGCGCCGGACATGTCTGGACCGGGCCGGACACATCCTTCGCCGCCGCACCGGCCAATCGGGAGCCGCCGCGTGTCCCTCCTCTCTCCCCGCCGCCGCCGGCCCGCGAGCCCGCGCCGGGCCCGCGGGGCCTGCCTCCGCCGCCGCCGCCCGGGCTCGCCCGCCTGCTCCCGCTCGCCGCCTCCGTTCGCCGCCGGCGAGCGCCGCCGGCTCCCTCCGCCGCCCGGCCCCTCGCCGGACCCCGCCGCCGGTTCGTCCGCGCCTTCCCGGCCCTCCGCCGCCTCGGCCGGAGCCGCCGCGCCGGCCGCGCCCCGACTCCGCTCCGCCGGTCGCCGCCGCCGTCTGCTCGCCTCCGCCCGTCGGCCTCCTCCCGCGCCAGGACGCCGCCGCCGCCGCCGCCGGCCACGGCCCCGCGCCGCGCCCGGCCGGCCCTGCTCCGGCGACCCCGCGCCCCGCCGCCCCTGCCCGCTGGTGCCCCGGCGTCCCGCTGCTCCCCGCCGGCGTCTGCCTCGGCATCCGCGCCGCTCGCCGGAGCTCCGGCCGGATCCGGCCCGGGCTGGATGAGATCCACCCCTCCGCCCAACCAAACGCGCCCCGAGCCCCGGATCCCTCCGTCCCGGGATTCCCTCGTCCAGATTTCTCGGGGTATAATTTCGTCCAAGTCCCAGATTTTCGTTATTTTCATGCCATGTTTGAACTGCTGCATCTCTGCATCCGTAGCTCCGGTTCGTGCGTGTAATATGTCAAATTGTTCGTCTCGACGAGTACTTCATTTCATTCCATTGCATCATTTTCATTTGAGCTCATCTTGATACCCGAAATGCTGTTAGAATAGTGCATGTTGATGTTAATCTGCTGAAACTGTTATAACTTGCTCATTTATCATTTTTGCCATGATTGATGTGTGCATCCTATGAGGTTGATGTCTTCATGAGTGTTGATCTATGCCATGCCATCTTTCCAGTGGTGTTAACCATGTATTTTTGTGAGTTGTGTGCTAAGTGTATCAAGCTTGCTAAGTAGGGTAGTTGCTGTTGTTGTTTTCCTGACAGATTCTGTTATATTTTGTTGCTATGTTAACATGCTTCTACTAATCATTCTATGCATAATCTGGAGATGCTCTATAAACATTTTTTGATCTACATGTCATGCTATGTCCATTCGCGCGCTTGGTTGCAATTATAGCCTGCTGGAACATGTTGTAATCTTGCTCTAAAGTTGCTTGAAAATGTTGCTGTCAGCCTGTTAACATTAAGTTCACTTGTTCCCATGTGTTTTCCTAGTGATCCATGCACCCTATGAACTTGCTATTGCCATTCTTAGCTTCACAAACATGTCTTCTTACTGTTGGTTGCCTTGCGATGCCATGTATTGCTCTATGGTGAGTGGTTCAAGCTCACGAACATGCCTACTTATTGTTGTTCCTGCCATGTATGAATCTGTAATATAACTTGCCATTTTACATGGGTGCCATCATATTTTCCGTGCCCTTTTGGCTTATGGTCAGTAAGGGACTTTTGATCTATGCAATTAGTAGATTCATGCCATGCCTTTGTTTGCCATGATAAGTTCCTGTAACATGTTGTTTGATAGCTCTAAACATTGCAACCTGATGTTATTTCTGCTAAAGTCTGAAACTGTTATTATTTGCAATATCTCCATGTCTTTTTGAGCATGTTCTAGTGATTTCTGGAGATAGCTCAGTGTTCATGTTTTGTTATGCTTTACCTGTACTTCATGCCAATGCCTTTTGTTATTATGTTGGGGTGTTGTAGCATGTTGTTTTGATGCTTGTAAGATGCCTAGTTGCTGTTATGGTCAGATTGTTGTTATGACTTGTATAGTGTGCATGTGTTGCACCGTTGCTCCGTTTTGAGTGTGCTCAATGTGAAACTTTCTTGTTTTTGCATGTAGCTTCATATTACCATGTTGCATCCTTGTTTTGAGGTGTTTGCTTGATGTTTGGGTGCATTTTGCATCAATGCCATGTTTAACTTGTTTAGCTCATATCTTCTAGGCCGTAGCTCCGAATCTAATGAACTTTATATGTAACTTGACTAGAATTTCATGTAGATCATCTTGGTGCAGCTTAACTTGCTTTTTAACTACTTGAACATAATGGTTATTCAGTTCTGGACCAATTTCGAAATTTGCATATGAGGACTTACCGGAATTGTTATATGTTGTTCCCGGCCTCATTTAAACTTGCCTTGATGTGTTGTTCTTGTTTGCATCATCTCTTGCCATGAGTAGCTTCATGTAGCTTGGTCATGCATCATGCTTGTTGTGCATCATGCCTTGTACATGTGTGGTGTGTTTACCGTGTTGTGTGCTTCTTCTCGATAGTTCTCGTTTCGTTGCGATCGTGAGGATTCGTTCGTCTTCGCTTTGTTCGTCTTTGTGGCTTCATCTTCTTCATGGATTCGTTCTTCTTCCTTGCGGGATTTCAGGCAAGATGACTGCTACCCTGGATCTCACTACTATCATTGCTATGCTAGTTGCTTCTTTCTATCGCTATGCTGCGCTACCTATTACCTGTTTATCAAGCCATCCCATATTGCCATGAACCTCTAACCTTTGACACCTTTCCTATGCAAACCGTTGTTTGGCTATGTTACCGCTTTTGCTCAGCCCCTCTTATAGCATTGCTAGTTGCAGGTGAAGTTGAAGATTTCTCCATGGTGGACAGGGTTTTTGTTGGGATATCACAATATCTCTTATATTATTAATGCATCTATATACTTGGTAAAGGGTGGAAGGCTCGGCCTTATGCCTGGTGTTTTGTTCCACTCTTGCCGCCCTAGTTTCCGTCATACCGGTGTTATGTTCCCGGATTTTGTGTTCCTTACGCGGTCGGGTGATTTATGGGACCCCCCTGACTGTTCGCTTTGAATAAAACTTGTCCAGCAAGGCCCAACATTGGTTTTACCATTTGCCTCACCACCACCTATATTTCCCTTGGGAGTAATTAACCCAAGGGTCATCTTTATTATAGCCCCCCCGGGCCAGTGCTTGTCTAAGCATTGGTCCAAACTAGAGCACCGTGCGGGACCATCCCTTGGCAACTTGGGTTACGTCGGTACCTGTACGCTTAGCTTATCCGGTGTTGCCCTGAGAACGAGATATGTGCAGCTCCTATCGGGATTGTCGGCGCATCGGGCGGCTTTGCTGGTCTTGTTTTACCATTGTCGAAATGTCTTGTAAACTGGGATTCCGAGACTGATCGGGTCTTCCTGGGAGAAGGTCTAGTCCTTCGTTGATCGCGAGAGCTTGTCATGGGCTAAGTTGGGACACCCCTGTAGGGTATAAACTTTCGAGAGCCGTGCCCGCGGTTATGTGGCAGCTGGGAATTTGTTAATGTCCAGTTGTAGATAACTTGACACCTGATCCGAATTAAAACGCATCAACCGAGTGCGTAGCCGTGATGGTCTCTTCTCGGCGGAGTCCGGGAAGTGAACATGGTTTCTGGGTTATGTTTGACGTAAGTAGGTGTTCAGGATCACCTCTTGATCATTGCTAGCTTCACGACTGTTCCTTTGTTTCTCTTCTCGCTCTCATTTGCATATGTTAGCCACCATATATGCTTAGTCGCTGCTGCAACCTCACCACTTTACCCCTTCCTTTCCCATTAAGCTTTGCTAGTCTTGATACCCATGGTAATGGGATTGCTGAGTCCTCGTGGCTCGCAGATTACTACAACAACAGTTGCAGGTACAGGTTGTGCGATGATCATGACGCAAGAGCGATGCTTGCTTGCGTTGAGTTCTTCTTCTGCTTCTTCGATCAGGGGATAGGTTCCAGGTCGGCAGCCTGGGCTAGCAGGGTGGATGTCGTTTGAGCTTCTGTTTGTGTTTCATCCATAGTCGGATGTTGCTCTTATGTATTGTGATTTTGTATTGGTTGGCATTGTATGCCTCTTGTATGTATCCCCATCTATTATGTAATGTTGATGTAATGATATCCACCTTGCAAAAGCGTTTCAATATGCGGGTCTATCCTTGGTGGGACCTTCGAGTTCCTTTTGGATAGGTTCGCATATTGGGCGTGACAAGTTGGTATCAGAGCCTCGACCGACCCTAGGAGCCCCTTGATTGATCGTGTAGTTTGGCCGTTGTTGAGTCTAGAAGAAAACTGTTTTCTGAGTCTAGTTATATCAGAGAGTAGGAATTCTTTTTACTCCTCAGTCCCTTCATCGCTCTGGTGAGGAATCTTGACGTAGGTGTTTTGAATTATTCCTCTTCCCATTCAATTTTTTCTTTAGGATCTCGCGGTTAGTTTTCGTTCGTTGTCCATCCTCTTTCGTCCGGTGCATTTCTCGTCAAGTTGACTCGAGACTCTTCATCTTTGAGTTCAATCCTCAGTTCTTCCTCTGACATCGTTGTTGTTTCCCTGTCCGAAGTTGTCCTTGTTTTTCCCACCCACCCACCCTTTTTCATCTCGGAACCGGAGTCCGTAATCGAGTATCCATTCTACTCGTGCGAAGTCTTTGCTTTCTTTCCTCAATGATTTCAACTGGTGTTTTCTCTTCAAGTTATTCATCGGTTTTCCTCTTCCAGTTGCCTGTGTTTTTCCCGCCCTCCCACCCTTTTTCTTCCCGGAGTCTGAGCATCTATTCGAGAAGCTATTTCATTCATGTGGAGCCTCTTCAATCTTGTGTCAATCATTTCAACCGGTGAATTCTCATCTCCTTCGTCATTCTTCATCCCTTTTGTTTTTCCGGTGCACTCAATTCAAGTTTTTCGGTGTTGATCAGATTCTTTTCCTCGGCTCAAATGTTTTTTTTCCTTGCTCGTTCGCCTCTCGTCAGTTTATCATTCCGGAGTTCGGAAGACATCTCAGGAGATTCGTCTGTGTTCGAATTAATTCGAGGTTGTCACCTCATTCAAATATTTCAATTGTTTCGATGCAACATCTATCTGTTCATCATCCCTTTCCAACGGTGTTATCTTTTTTAGTGGGCCCTAACCCACAGGTCTTTTCCTAGGATCTTACCTGACTCTTCTGATTTCCCGGAGCTATTCTCAAATTCTTTTCAAAGTGTGACGTAAGTATGAATTTCATCAGTCAGATGCCTTTTCCAAGATCGATTTCAAATCATTTCATTGTTGGCTCAACCTCTTCGCTTTTCGTTCTTCCGGAGTATCTCAGTAAGTTTGGTGACGTTTGTCGTCGTCATTTGAAGACCGAAGAAGAGTTTTCCTCTAAATCTTGTCCGTTCTCCCGGAGATTCGCGGTGCTAGCTCGATGTTATCCTATCAAATTGTTTCAAGTCATGCAAATTCTTTTCATCCATCCGGAGCATTTCAGGAGTTTCTTTCTCTCTTGATCATCCGGAGGACATCTTTTCGGAAGATTTCTTCGTTATAAGTTTTCAGATTCGTTCTCCAATTATTCTATATCTGTTGCCCTTTCGTTCGTCTCAATATTCTTCCGGTGCTTCGTTCAAGTGTTCTTTAATGAACTCATGATCTCTTTGTTCGTTTGCAACTAAACCCCCTCTATCTTATTGGTTCTTCTAATTCTTCCCGGTGATTCATTCTCTTTCGTCAGTCATTTCTGAATTCTTACGGTGGTTCGTTCAAGATTCTTTTTCCTTGATTATCATATTCATCCAGTCGTTCTTTCAATCCTACCAGTGGTTCATGGAGACCTTCTCAAGTTTACGATATGTCACTTCTAAATCCTTTTTCAAGAAGAATAAGTAATATGTAAATCCATTGCTTGTCGTCAATTTAATTTGATGAAGGATAAGCATACAATAAATCTTATTCTTATTTCTTCCAAGTGAGTAATCCTTCCTTCGGAGTTTGTTCTTGTGGAATAAATTCTAGTTCCAAGTGTTTTCATCTTTTCTTTTCTGGAGTTCAAATTTCCTCGGCCATCTCGTCGGAACCACCATCTAAATCATCATAGGATTTAATATTATTCTTTCATCCTTCATTCTACCTCATCATCCTTTTGTCACCGGAGTTCTTCACGATGGTTCTTCATGATTTAATTAATTCTTCAAGAGTTCATCAAGTACCATTCCATCCTCTCTAGTTCGTGTTCTATTCCTCCATGTTTCAGCCAGAGTGCTGCCTAAATCGTTTCAGACTTATTCGTTTCTTTTCTCGTTCTAACCACTCCGGTTAGAACGAGTGGTTTCATAGTCTATCTGATTCTGTGAGCTTTTGATTCATCATCCTAGTCGTTCCTCCCTTCTTCTCGAGTGCTCTCGATTCTTGCTTCTTCTCTTGAGTTCTTGTTTCACCTCATCCTTTTTTCACTTCCGTCTCGGTCCTAAGATCTCGGGACGAGATCTCTTGTTAGTGGAGGAGTGTTGTAACGCCCCGGATTCATTGCGCTAGGTGTCCGCCAGTTATTCGCTGTCGTTGCCATGTCATTTGCTTGCTTGTTGCACTTTGCCATGTCATCATCTGCATTTCATATCATGTCATCATGTGCATTTCATTTTGCATACGTGTTCGTCTCATGCATTCGAGCCTTTTCCCCGTTGTCCGTTTTGCAATCCGGCGCTTCTATGTCATCCGGCGTCCCCTTCTAGCCTCTCTTCGTGTGCGGGTATTAAACTTTCTCGGAATGGCCCGAGGTTTGCCAAGCGGCCTTGGTATAGCACCGGTAGACCGCCTGTCAAGTTTCGTGCCATTTGAAGGTAGTTTGGTACTCCAACGGTTAACCGGGTAACCGTAATGTCCTCTTTTGTTGCAGCCCAACACCCATTCCAAAGTGGCCCAAAACCCACCAAACTCTCCTCCATGCTCTCGGTCGTTCGATCACGATCGCGTGGCCGAAAACCGCTCCTCATTTGGACTCTCCTAGCTCCCTCTACCTATAAATATAGCCCCTCACCCGAAATTCACGGATGATTCCCCCGAAACCCTAGATTTTTCCCCTCCGCGCGCGCCGGACATGTCCGGACCGGGCCGGACACGTCCGCCGCCGCCGCACCGGCCAATCAGGAGCCGCAGCGTGTCCCTCCTCTCTCCCCGCCGCCGCCGGCCCGCGAGCCCGCGTCGGGCCCGCGGGGGCCCGCCTCCGCCGCCGCCGCCCGGGCTCGCCCGCCTGCTCCCGCTCGCCGCCTCCATTCGCCGGCGGTGAGCGCCGCCGGCTCCCTCCGCCGCTCGGCCCCTCGCCGGACCCCGCCGCCGGTTGCCCGCGCCTCCCCGGCCCTCCGCCGCCTCGGCCGGAGCCACCGCGCCGCCCGCGCCCCGACTCCGCTCCGCCGGTCGCCGCCGCCGTCTGCTCGCCTCCGCCCGCCGGCCTCCTCCCGCACCAGGACGCCGCCGCCGGCCACGGCCCCGCGCCGCGCCCGGCCGGCCCTGCCCCGGCGACCCCGCGCCCCGCCGCCTCTGCCCGCCGGCGCCCCGGCGTCCCGCTGCTCCCCGCCGGCGTCTGCCTCGGCATTCGCGCCGCTCGCAGGAGCTCCGGCCGGATCCGGCCCGGGCTGGATGAGATCCACCCCTCCGCCCAACCAAACGCGCCCTGAGCCCCGGATCCCTCCGTCCCGGGATTCCCTCGTCCAGATTTCTCGGGGTATAATTTTGTCAAAGTCCCAGATTTTCATTATTTTCATGCCATGTTTGAACTGCTGCATCTCTGCATCCGTAGCTCCATTTCGTGCGTGTAATATGTCAAATTGTTCTCCTCGACGAGTACTTCATTTCATTCCATTGCATCATTTTAATTTGAGCTCATCTTGATGCCCGAAATGCTGTTGGAATAGTGCATGTTGATGTTAATCTGCTGAATCTGTTATAACTTGCTCATTTATCATTTTTGCCATGATTGATGTGTGCATCCTATGAGGTTGATGTCTTCATGAGTGTTGATCTATGCCATGCCATCTTTCCAGGGGTGTTAACCATGTATTTTTGTGAGTTGTGTGCTGAGTGTATCAAGCTTGCTAAGTAGGGTAGTTGCTGTTGCTGTTTTCCTGACAGATTCTGTTATATTTTGTTGCTATGTTAACATGCTTCTACTAATCATTCTATGCATAATCTGGAGATGCTCTATAAACATGTTTTGATCTACATGTCATGCTCTATTCATTCATGCCCTTGGTTGCAATTATAGCCTGCTGAAACATGTTGTAATCTTGCTCTAAAGTTGCTTGAAAATGTCGCTGTCAGCCTGTTAACATTAAGTTCACTTGTTCCCATGTGTTTTCCTAGTGATCCATGCACCCTATGAACTTGCTATTGCCATGCTTAGCTTCACAAACATGTCTTCTTAATGTTGGTTGCCTTGCCATGCCATGTATTGCTCTGTGGTGAGTGGTTCGAGCTCACGAACATGCCTACTTATTGTTGTTCCTGCCATGTATGAATCTGTAATATAACTTGCCATGTTTACATGGGTGCCATCATATTTTCCGTGCCCTTTTGGCTTATGGTCAGTAAGGGACTTTTGATCTATGCAATTAGTATATTCATGCCATGCCTTTGTTTGCCATGATAAGTTCCTGTAACATGTTGTTTGATAGCTCTAAACATTGCAACCTGATGTTATTTCTGCTAAAGTCTGAAACTGTTATTATTTGCAATATCTCCATGTCTTTTTGAGCATGTTCTAGTGATTTCTGGAGATAGCTCAGTGTTCATGTTTTGTTATGCTTTACCTGTACTTCATGCCAATGCCTTTTGTTATTATGTTGGGGTGCTGTAGCATGTTGTTTTGATGCTTGTAATATGCCTAGTTGCTGTTATGGTCAGATTGTTGTTATGACTTGTATAGTGTGCATGTGTTGCACCGTTGCTCCGTTTTGAGTGTGCTCTATGTGAAACTTGCTTGTTTTTGCATGTAGCTTCATATTACCATGTTGCATCCTTGTTTTGAGGTGTTTGCTTGATGTTTGGGTGCATTTTGCATCAATGCCATGTTTAACTTGTTTTGCTCATATCTTCTAGGCCGTAGCTCCGAATCTAATGAACTTTATATGTAACTTGACTAGAATTTTGTGTAGATCATCTTGGTGCATCTTAACTTGCTGTTTAACTACTTGAACATAATGTTTATTCATTTCTGGACCAATTTCGAAATTTGCATATGAGGACTTACCGGAATTGTTATATGTTGTTCCCGGCCTTATTTAAATTTGCCTTGATGTGTTGTTCTTGTTTGCATCATCTCTTGCCATGAGTAGCTTCATGTAGCTTGGTCATGCATCAAGCTTGTTGTGCATCATGCCTTGTTCATGTGTGGTGTGTTTACCATGTTGTGTGCTTCTTCTCGATAGTTCTCGTTTCGTTGCGATCGTGAGGATTTGTTCGTCTTCGCTTGGTTCGTCTTCGTGGCTTCATCTTCTTCATGGACTCGTTCTTCTTCCTTGCGGGATTTCAGGCAAGATGACCGCTACCCTAGATCTCACTACTATCATTGCTATGCTAGTTGCTTCGTTCTATCGCTATGCTGCGCTACCTATTACCTATTTATATAGCCATCCCATATTTCCATGAACCTCTAACCTTTGACACCTTTCCTATGCAAACCATTGTTCGGCTATGTTACCGCTTTTGCTCAGCCCCTCTTATAGCGTTGCTAGTTGCAGGTGAAGTTGAAGATTTCTCCATGGTGGACAGGGTTTTTGTTGGGATATCACAATATCTCTTATATTATTAATGCATCTATATACTTGGTAAAGGGTGGAAGGCTCGGCCTTATGCCTGGTGTTTTGTTCCACTCTTGCCGCCCTAGTTTCCGTCATACCGGTGTTATGTTCCCGGATTTTGCGTTCCTTACGCGGTCGGGTGATTTATGGGACCCCCCTGACAGTTCTCTTTGAATAAAACTTGTTCGGCAAGGCCCAACATTGGTTTTACCATTTGCCTCACCACCACCTATATTTCCCTTGGGAGTAATTAACCCAAGGGTCATCTTTATTATAGCCCCCCCGGGCCAGTGCTTGTCTAAGCGTTGGTCCAAACTAGAGCACCGTGCGGGACCATCCCTTAGCAACTTGGGTTACGTTGGTACCTGTACGCTTAGCTTATCCAGTGTTGCCCTAAGAACGAGATATGTGCAGCTCCTATCGGGATTGTCGGTGCATCGGGCAGCTTTGCTGGTCTTGTTTTACCATTGTCGAAATGTCTTGTAAACTGGGATTCCGAGACTGATCGGGTCTTCCTGGGAGAAGGTCTATTCCTTCGTTGATCGCGAGAGCTTGTCATGGGCTAAGTTGGGACACCCCTGCAGGGTATAAACTTTTGAGAGCCGTGCCCACGGTTATGTGGCAGATGGGAATTTGTTAATGTCCGGTTGTAGATAACTTGACACCTGATCCGAATTAAAACGCATCAACCGAGTGTGTAGCCGTGATGGTCTCTTCTCGGCGGAGTCCGGGAAGTGAACACGGTTTCTGTGTTATGTTTGACGTAAGTAGGTGTTCAGGATCACCTCTTGATCATTGCTAGCTTCACGACCGTTCCTTTGTTTCTCTTCTCGCTCTCATTTGCGTATGTTAGCCACCATATATGCTTAGTCGCTGCTGCAACCTCACCACTTTACCCCTTCCTTTCCCATTAAGCTTTGCTAGTCTTGATACCCATGGTAATGGGATTGCTGAGTCCTCGTGGCTCACAGATTACTACAACAACAGTTGTAGGTACAGGTTGTGCAATGATCATGACGCGAGAGCGATGCTTGCTTGCGTTGAGGTCTTCTTCTGCTTCTTCGATCAGGGGATAGGTTCCAGGTCGGCAGCCTGGGCTAGCAGGGTGGATGTCGTTTGAGCTTCTGTTTGTGTTTCATCCGTAGTCGGATGTTGCTCTTATGTATTGTGATGTTGTATTGGTGTGGCATTGTATGCCTCTTGTATGTATCCCCATCTATTATGTAATGTTGATGTAATGATATCCACCTTGCAAAAGCGTTTCAATATGCGGGTCTATCCTTGGTGGGACCTTCGAGTTCCTTTTGGATAGGGTCGCATATTGGGCGTGACAAGAGAGGTGGGGGATGTGTTGTCGATGACGAATCGACCGCGACGATCGCCGGACAGAAGCAGCGATAAATGCGGCGGAGACGACACTGCGGTGTGCCCGTCATCACGTGGGTTGGTGGAGACGAAGAGGAAGGCGCGGCGGTTCTTCTGGAAGCATCGATAGGGCGAGGGGTAGACGATGGCTGTGGTGGTGCTTGTCGGCGCTCTCGGGTGCTCGTGGTCGATCACGGGAGAGAGAGAGCAGAGGAGGAGGAGGGGTCCAGAGCGAGGGGGTTCAGGGGGCTGCGTGGCGCTCGGGGACGACTCCAGCAGCGGCAAGCAGGCAGGAGGTGGCTGTTCGCGTGCCGGCCTGTGATACGTCTCCAACGTATCTATAATTTTTGATTATTCCATGCTATTATATTACCCCTTTTGGATGTTTACGGGCTTTATTTTACACATTTATATCATTTTTGGGACTAACCTACTAACCGGAGGCCCAACCCGTATTGTTTTTTTTGCCTATTTCAGTATTTCGAAGAAAAGGAATATCAAACGGAGTCCAAATGGAATGAATCCTTCGGGAGCGTGATTTTTGGAACGAACATGATCTAGAGGACTTGGAGTGCAAGTAAAGAAGCAGCAAAGGCGACCACGAGATAGGAGGGTGCCCACTCCTTTATAGTGCGTGCCCCCTGTCTCGTGGGCCCCTCGGGCAGCCACCGACGTACTTATTCCTCCTATACAAGCCTACGTACCCCGAAAACATCAAGGGAGCCAACGAAACACAATTTCCACCGCCGTAACCTTCTGTATCCGCGAGATCCCATCTTGGAGCCTTCACCGGCGCTCCGTCGGAGGGGGAATCAACCACGGAGGGCTTCTACATCAACATCCTTGCCCCTCCAATGAGTTGTGAGTAGTTTACCACATACCCTCGGGTCTATAGTTATTAGCTAGATGGCTTCTTCTCTCTTTTTGGATCTCAATATAATGTTCTCCCCCTCTCTTGTGGAGATCTAATCAATGTAATCTCTTTTTGCGGTGTGTTTGTCGAGAACCGATGAATTGTGAGTTTATGATAAAGTTTATCTATGAGAAGTATTTGAATCTCCTCTGAATTCTTTTATGTATGCTTGAGTTATATTTGCAAGTCTCTTCGAATTATCAGTTTGGTTTGGCCTACTAGATTGATCTTTCTTGCCATGGGAGAAGTTCTTAGCTTTGGTTTCGATCTTGCGGTGTCCTTACCCAGTGACAGAAAGGTTTGCAAGGCATGGATTGTATTGTTGGCATCGAGGATAAAAAGATGGGGTTTATATCATATTGCTTGAGTTTATCCCTCTACATCATGTCATCTTGCTTAAGGCGTTACTCTGTTCTTATGAACTTAATACTCCAGATGCAGGCATGAGTCAGTCGATGTGTGGAGTAATACTAGTAGATGTAGGCAGGAGTCGGTCTACTTGTTGCGGACGTGATGCCTATAAACATGATCATGCCTAGATAATCTCATAATTATTCGCTTTTCTATCAATTGCTCGACAGTAATTTGTTCACCCACCGTAATACTTATGCTATCTTGAGAGAAGCCACTAGTGAAACCTATGGCCCCCGGGTCTATCTCTTATCATATTTGCTTTCAATTTACTTTTATTTGCATCTTTAGTTTTTGCATCTATATTATAAAATACCAAAAAATATATTTATCTTATCATACTATCTCTATCAGATCTCACTTTCGCAAGTGGCAGTGAAGAGATTGACAACCCCTTTATTGCATTGGTTGCGAGTTCTTTGTTTGTTTGTGTAGGTGCATGGGACTTTTGAGGAGCCTCCTACTAGATTGATACCTTGGTTCTCAAAAACTGAGGGAAATACTTATGCTACTATTGCTGCATCACCCTTTCCTCTTCAAGGAAAACCAACGCAAGCTCAAGACATAGCAAGAAAGATTTCTGGCGCCGTTATCGGGGAGGTATTCGCTCAAGTCAAGACATACCAAGTACCCATCACAAACTCATCTCCCTCGCATTTACATTTTTTGCCATTTGCCTCTCGTTTTCCTCTCCCCCACTTCACCCTTGCCGTTTTATTCGCCCTCTCTTTCCCAATCTCCTCCTGCCTTTTCGCTTGCCTTCTTCTATTTGCTTGTGTGCTGGATTACTTGTTGCCATGGCGCAAGATAATACCAAATTGTGTGATTGCTCGAATACCAATAATAATGATTTCCTTAGTACTCCGATTGCTCCTCTTAATGACGTTGAGTCTTGTGAAATCAATACTGCTTTGCTGAATCTTGTTATGAAAGATCAATTCGCCGACCTTCCTAGTGAAGATGCCGCTACTCATCTAAACTACTTTGTTGATTTGTGTGATATCAAAAAGAAGAGAGATACAGATAAAAATATTGTTAAATTGAAGTTATTTCCGTTTTCATTTAGAGATGGTGCTAAAGTTTGGTTTTCATCTTCGCCTAAATATAGTATTGATTATTGAAACAAGTGCAAAGATGCTTTTATCTCTAAGTATTTTCCTCCCTCTAAGATCATCACTCTTAGGAACGATATTATGAATTTTAAACAACTTGATCATGAGCATGTTGCCCAATCTTGGGAAAGAATGAAATTGATGATTCACAATTGCCCTACTCATGGTTTGAATTTATGGATGATCATACAAATTTTTTATGCCGGTTTGAACTTTGCTTCTAGAAATCTCTTAGATTCGGCCGCGGGAGGCACGTTTATGGAAATCACATTAGGAGATGCTACAAAACTTCTTGATAATATTATGGCTAATTATTCTCAATGGCACACCGAAAGATCTTCTAGTAAAAAAGAGCATGCTATAGAAGAAATCGATGATTTGAGTGGATGAACTTATGAAGTTGTTTGCTACTAAGAGTGCTCCTTTTGATTCCAATGATATGCCTATGTCTACTTTGATTGAGAATAATAATGAATCTATGGATGTGAATTTTGTTGGTAGGAATAGTTCTGGAAACAATGCTTATAGAGGAAACTTTAATGCTTATAGTGGGATTGCAGAGGTCATGACTTTAAATAGCATTGAACCCACCATCTCGGATTTCAAGGAATTTTATTATGATAATTGTTCTTTAGAAGGTTGTATTTCCTTGTTGCAATCCGTTGTTAATTCTCCACATGCTTATAGTCAAAATAAAGCTTTTACCAAACATATCGTTGATGCCTTGATGCAATCTTATGATGAAAAACTTAATTTGGAAGTTTCTATACCTAGAAAACTTAATGATGAGTGGGAATCTACTATAAAGATTAGAATTAAAGATCATGAGTGTTTTGCTTTCTGTGATTTGGGTGCTAGTGTTTCCACGATTCCGAAAACTTTATGTGATATTCTAGGTTTCCATGATCTTGATGATTGCTCTTTAAATTTGCACCTTGCGGATTCCATCATTAAAAAGACAATGGGAAGAATAAATGATGTTCTCATTGTTGCAAATAGAAATTTGGTGCCCGTAGATTTTATCATTCTTGATATAGATTGCAATCTTTCATGCCCTATTATTCTTGGTAGACCTTTCCTTAGAACTATTGGCGCGATTATTGATATGAAGAAAGGGAATATTAGATTCCAATTTCCATTAAAGAAAGGCATGGAGCACTTTCAAAGGAACAAAGTCAAATTAACTTATGAATCTATCATACGAGCTACTTATGAATTTAGTGCCAATGATGGCACTACTTAGATCTATTTTCGCTTTTATGCCTAGCTAGGGGCGTTAAACGATAGCGCTAGTTGGGAGGTAACCAATATTTCTTTGTGTTTTTTGTTTTTGTTCCTGTTTAGTAATAAATCTTGCATCTACCTTCTGTTTAGATGTGTTTTTATCTTTTAGTTAGTGTTTGTGCCAAGTAGAACCTATAGGATAACCTATGATGATAGTTAATTTGATTCTGCTGAAAAACAGAAACTTTGCACGAACGAATTTAGTTCTGGTAAATCGTAGAAACATGCTTTTTCTTTGATTCTTTTTGCTTCTGATCAATAGACAAATTTTCCAGGACTTCCTATTTTTGTAGGATTTTTTAGAGTTCCAGAAGTTTGCGTTAGTTACAGATTGCTACATACTATTCTGTTTTTGACAGATTCTGTTTTTCGTGTGTTGTTTCTTATTTTGATGCATCTATGGCTAGTAAAATAGTTTATAAACCATAGAGAAGTTGGAATATAGTAGGTTTAACACCAAATTAAATAAAGAATGAGTTCATTACAGTACCTTATGTGGTGGTTTTGTTTTCTTTCACTAACGGAGCTTATAAGATTTCATGTTGAGTTTTGTGTTGTGAAGTTTTCAATTTTGGGTTAAGCTTTGTGGACTATGGAATAAGGAGTGGCAAGAGCCTAAGCTTGGAGATGACCATGGCACCCCAAGATATTCAAGGATAGCCAAAAGCCTAATGTCGGTGTAATGGGCCATGGGTAGGCTAACCCAGGACCCAAGACCTTTCAAGACATCGGGGCAGGCCGCGCCCTTCAGCCGAGTCCCAGCTGGCGACCTTCGAGGAGGCCGAGTCCCAGCTGACGACCTTCGAAGAAGCAGAGTCCTCAGACGGCAACACTGAAACAAGCCGACTCCGGGCTCGCAACCTCTCAAGGGGCCGACTCTGAGAGTCGGCCCACGACCTTTCACGAAGACCGATGCGGGGTACAGCCCGGCGTGGCCGTCCCCTCAAGATCCACGGGAGGAAGGCATGGCAACAGTGAGCCGCGTCGCCAGGAGATCTCCGGTGAGGCGCGTCACTGTTGCCATGCCTCCCCTGACCTCAGCCACAGTGCACAAGGCACTGTGCCCACGACGGCAGCGCGTACGGCCCAGAGATCGCCGGGCCTCCTGTCAGTGAGACAGAAGAAGACGGCCGGAGAGCTCGAAGACGGCCCTGCGGGAGTCGGCCTCCCTAGAGTCGGCCGCCTCCTGGCCAGGGCCCCACGAGCCATAAACCAGATTGGACGGGGAGTGGCGACAGTGATCGCCTGACAGACAGCGGCACTGTTCCCATGACCCCATGACCAAGCCTGCGTCATCAGGAGTACTGCACAGCGTTCTGCCTGTCCGCGGGGCCCGCCAGTCGGCGGGCCCCAGAAGCCGGCAGGGAGGGCGACTGCAAGAGAGACTGACGACTGGGGGCCACGCCCAGTCGGATTACCGTTGTACCCCCGGGGGGTGGGCCTATATAAACCCCTCGGGGCACCCATGCAAATGGTTCGGCCCTAGACAGGTTTTAGACACATAGCAAGAGGGGAAAGAGCTAGCCTTGCACCTCCCTGCCCCCAAAGAGCTCGAGGAGCACCTTTGTACTATCATACCGTAGTGATCATGCGGAGACCCCGTAGAGCAGCAGTAGGGGTGTTATCTCCTCGGAGAGCCCCGAAGCTGGGTAAGATTCGCCGGCGTGCATGTCTTCGCCTCATCCCGTTTCCAGGCACCGGCGACGTTCTACTCGCCCCCACCATGATAAGCCACCCGTTGGCATATGTCGCATCCAACCCCCGACATTTGGCGCCCACCGTGGGGCGAGGTGCACCGTCGTCCGGAGATCTGTTCTGGACGGGAACCCTGTTCCTCCCTGGCGAGCGCAGTCAGCCCGGCTCGCCAGATGGAGTCCGCATCAACGCGTTGCGCGGTGCCGAAGCCGCCTGCGCAGCGAGCGGCCTCGCCGAACTCATCCGTGAGGTGCGCCTCTCCGACGAACCCGCACCAAGCTTGGGTGCGGGTGGCCCCGAGAACCTTCTCGCGGGCCTCCTTAACCAACTTCAAGTCGCCAGCGAGCCCGCTGTAGACTTGGAGTCCGTAGGCTCCTCCGACCCGATGCTGGTCGACTCCGACGCCGTATCGCTTGATATCTTCCCCACCAACGTGGTGGTCTACGACGAGCCGCTTCCGTACGAGGAGAGCGACGGAAGCGCCGTCACGGAGGTACTTGTCATCGACCACGGCGAGCACTCCGGCGAAAACGCCCAGGACCCGCTGCCTGCGGCCCTGCAGGACCTATCCGCGCCCATCCTAGAGGACGCGGACGCAGAGATGCTGGAAGAACGCCGCCTTCAACTCATCGAAGGCGCCAAGAAGTTGGCAAGCATGAGACGCTTGTCCGAAGCATACCAGCGCGAGATGGATCGTGCTGTGGGCGGCTCGCCGGCTCCGACCGGGCCGAGCCGTCTCGGTGCAGTCCGAGAGCGCGGCGCAGCCATCGCCGATCTGTTCAGAGCGAAGCGCCCCGTGTACGCCACCCCTGCGGAGAACATCCGCGCCGCCCAAGCGGCGACCGAAGAGCTGAGGAACCTCGAAGGCGAAGAGCGCCGTGTAATAACGGAGCGAGTCCAGCAGCTCCTCGATGCGGTTGCTGCGCAGAATGCGGCAGGCGGCCGCACCGATGCGCAGCAGCAGCAGCAGAATGACGACTTACCCCCTCGCCGAGACCAAGGCGCGACCTCCCGGACGCCGACTGGCAGAGTCCGCGGGAGGAAAGAGAAGGAGCCGGCTGCGAGCCACAGCCGGACTCGCATCACCATCGAGCGCGACCAAGACGGCCGCCCTAGAGCAGTGGAGCGGCGAGATGATTATCTGCCTCGCCCGCCCCGAAGAGAACGGCGAGTCTCTCCGCCGCCTGTTGAGCATCCGACTCTCGGAGGGCGCCTTGGCCGCCGAGAGGGAGTCGGAGAGAACGACGCCCGCCACCGGATCGACCGACTCCACAGATCCCTGGCGTTAGAAGAAGAAGATGAGCTGGGACCGCCTTGCTTCGGGCCCCGCATCAGATACGAGCCCTTCCCCCGAGGGTTCACGCTCCCCCGAGATACGCCCAAGTACACCGGCTCCGTGAAGCCGGAGGATTGGTTGATAGACTACTCCACCGCCGTCAACATCGCCAACGGCAACAAGCGGGTTGCCGTAAAATATGTTCCCCTCATGCTCCAGGGCACGGCCCGGACATGGCTGAACAGCCTGAAGCCCCGCAGCATCAACAGCTGGGTCGACTTCACTGAAGCCTTCATTCGCAACTTCACCAGCACGTACAAGCGACCTCGCAAGCCGCGCCAGCTCTCCTTGTGCGTGCAAGGCCGCGAAGAATCGACGCGCGACTACCTCACGCGCTGGCGCGGACTCCGAAACTCCTGCGAGGGCGTACACGAGGTGCAGGCCATTGAGTACTTCACGGCAGGGTGCCGAGAGGGCACCCTCCTCAAGCACAAGCTCCTCTGCGACGAGCCCGAAACCCTCGACGAACTACTGATCATAGCAGACAAGTACGCCACGGCCGACTCCTCTATGAAGACGGAGATCCAAGTCAACGCGGCTGGCAAAGTGACTCCCCAGGCTCCCAGAACCCCAGCTGGAGACGCCAGTCGGCGACAGCAACAGAATGACAACAAGCACAAAGCCCCACAGCCGACTTCCAACAGTCGGCAGGTCGCGGCAGTAGAAGATCAGCAGCCGGAGGGGCAGCCTCCGGCCAAGCGGCAGAAGGGTGGCAAGTCCAACTGGCTGCCAGCTTTCTCCTATGAGCAGACTTTGGATGGTCCTTGCAAGTTTCACAGCGGCGCGAAGCCGTCAAACCACACCACCAGAAAGTGCCACTGGCTTGTCAGGATCGCTAAGGGGGACGGCCTCGCCCCTCCGCCGCCTGCGGGGGCGCCACCGCCTCCGCCACCTCCGCAGCCGGCTGCTCGGCCAGTCGGCGCGGTCCAAGACGAGTTCCCAGAAGAGCACGGTGCATACGTAGTGTTCACCAGTCTGGCAGATGATCGGCACAGCAGGCGCCAACAGCAGCAAGAAGTCAACGCAGTGGCAGCAGAAGGTCCCGAGTACATGCATTGGTCCGAGAAGCCTATCAGCTGGAGCCGGGCAGATCACCCAGAGGTGATGCCGAGTCCGGGCTCTTACGCCTTGGTTCTCGGAGCGACCTTGGCCACTGATAGGCGGGCCGCCCACTTCTCGCGGGTCCTGATAGACGGAGGCAGCAGCATAAACATCCTGTACAAGGACACCATGGAGAAGCTCAGAATCAGGCGGAGGCAGCTGCAGAGCAGCCGCACCGTGTTCCATGGGATCGTACCCGGCCTCTCCTGTTCGCCGATTGGCAAGATTCTGATAGACGTCCTCTTCGGAGACAAAGATCACTTCCGCCGAGAGCCAGTCTGGTTCGAGGTGGTGGATTTGGAAAGCCCGTACCACGCGCTGCTAGGTCGGCCGGCTTTGGCCAAGTTCATGGAGGTCCCCCACTACGCCTACCTCAAGATGAAGATGCCGAGTTCCAAGGGGATCCTGACCATTGCCGGCGACTACAAGAAGTCGTCCGCCTGTGCGGCCGAGAGTAGTCGGCTGGCCGAGTCTTTGGTGATCACGGCCGAGAAGCGGCTCCTTGATCGTGTCATGGCGATGGCTGGGAAGCAGCCGGAGATGTCGCCTGACCCCAAGGAGTCGGAGGCAGAAGGATCATTCAAGCCGGCTAAAGAAACCAAGAAGATACCCTTGGACCCGGAGCATCCAGAGAGGTACGCCGTCATGGGCACTGGCCTTGACAGCAAATAGGAAGGCGAGCTCGTCGATTTCCTCCGTGAGAATCGGGACATCTTCGCATGGTCCCCCAAGGACATGCCGGGTGTACCGACGGAATTCGCCGAGCACAAGCTACATGTCAGGCAGGATGTGAAGCCCGTCAGACAGCCCTTGCGCCGCCTGTCAGAAGAGAAGGGAAGAGTAGTGGTAGAAGAGATAGCCCGGCTCCTGGCAGCCGGCTTCATCATGGAGGTGTTTTTTCCGGAGTGGCTGGCCAACCCTGTACTGGTATTGAAGAAGAATAAGCAGTGGCGGATGTGCATCGACTACACCAGCCTCAACAAAGCCTGCCCGAAGGACCCGTTTGCTCTGCCAAGGATCGATCAAGTGATAGACTCCACAGCCGGATGCGAGCTATTGAGCTTCTTGGATGCGTACTCAGGATATCATCAGATCAAGTTGAATCCAGCAGACAGACTGAAGACCGCATTCATCACACCGTTTGGAGCCTTCTGCTACCTGACGATGACGTTCGGCTTGAGGAATGCCGGCGCCACCTTTCAGCGTTGCATGCAGAAGTGCCTCCTCAAGCAACTCGGCAGAAACGCCCATGTTTATGTGGATGATGTGGTGGTAAAGACAGAAAAGTGTGGGACGCTGCTAGAAGACCTCAAAGAGACCTTTGAAAATCTACGCCGATTCCAGATCAAGCTCAACCCAGAGAAGTGTGTGTTCGGAGTCCCAGCCGGCCAGCTCCTCGGTTTTTTGGTCTCCGAACGCGGCATAGAGTGCAACCCTGTGAAGATCAAGGCCATTGAGAGGATGGAGGTACCCAGCCGACTGCTGGATGTGCAGAAGTTCACCGGCTGCTTGGCTTCGATAAGCTGATTCATCAGTCGGCTGGGCGAGAAAGCTCTGCCATTGTACCAATTGATGAAGAAGACCACTTTTTTTGAGTGGAACCACAAGGCAGATGAGGCATTTCTCCAACTGAAGAAGATGCTGGCGACTCCCCCTGTGTTGGCGGCTCCGACTCCCAAAGAGCCCATGCTCTTATACATCGCCGCTACCAGCCGGGTAGTCAGCACAGTTATTGTAGTCGAGCGCAAGGAGGAAGGCAAGGCGCTCCCGGTCCAGAGACCAGTGTATTACCTGAGCGAGGTACTGTCGACCTCCAAGCAGAACTACCCTCACTACCAGAAGATGTGTTACGGCGTGCACTTCTCCACCAAGAAGCTGAAGCCCTACTTTAAAGAGCATCCCATCACTGTGGTTTGCACCGCTCCACTCGCCGAGATCATCGGAAGTCGAGATGCCTCCGGCCGAGTGGCCAAGTGGTCTATCGATCTAGCCCCTTATACCATTTACTACCAACCTCGCACCGCCATCAAGTCGCAGGCGCTGGCCGACTTCCTCGTCGACTGGGCCGAGACTCAATACTTGCCGCGTGCGCCCGACTCTACTCATTGGCGACTGCATTTCGACGGCTCCAAGATGCGCTCCGGCCTCGGAGCCGGCGTCGTCCTCACCTCCCCCAAGGGCGACAAGCTCAAATACGTGCTGCAAATCCACTTCGCCGCCTCCAACAACGTCGCCGAATATGAAGCGCTCATCCACGGGCTCCGGCTTGCCAAAGAACTCGGCCTTCGCCGGATCCTGTGCTATGGCGACTCCGACTTGGTGGTTCAGCAATCATCCGGCGACTGGGGCGCCAAAGACGCAAACATGGCGAGCTACCGCTTCTTGGTGCAGCAGCTCAGCGGATATTTTGAAGGATGCGAATTCCTCCACGTGCCAAGAAACGACAACGATCAAGCAGACGCATTGGCGCGAGTCGGCTCCACTCGCCAGGCGATACCTTCTGGCGTCGCCCTTCAGCGCCTCCTCAAGCCGTCTATCAAGCCTTCACCAGAATCCGACTCCATTTTCGTGCCGGCTCCGCCAGAGATAGTCGGATCCGACTCCAAGACCCCAGCAAGCGACCTCAAGAAAGCCACAGTCGGCCCGGGGACTGCGCCAGTCGGCCCGGGGACTGCACCAGTCGGCCCAGGGACTGCGCCAGTCGGCCCGGGGACTGCGGCGGTCGGCCCGGGGACTTCGGAGCTCGGCCCGGGGACTGCGCCAGTCGGCTTGGGAGCTGCCCCAGTCGGCCCAGAGATTCCCTCAATTCAGCAAGCGGCAGCAGAGCCCAACCCGCCGCCTCCCAGCCCAGCCGCCCTTGTCCAAGTTGCTGTGGTGGCAGTGGAAGAGATAGCAGCACCTGCATGGGCGCAGCCCATCCTCAAGTTCCTAGTAAACAAGGAGTTACCAGCAGACAAGACTCTGGCTCGGCAAGTACAACGCCGAGCGGCAGCCTACACCATAGTCAACAGAGAGTTAGTCAGGCGAAGCGTTACTGGTGTCCACCAGCGCTGCGTAGAATCAGAACAAGGCCAAGCGATCCTCAGAGACATCCATCAGGGCGAGTGCGGCCACCATGCGGCTTCAAGAGCGCTCGTGGCCAAAGCCTTTCGGCACGGTTTCTTTTGGTCGACTGCCCTAGAAGAAGCTAAAGAACTAGTCAAGAAGTGCAAGGGATGCCAGGTGTTCCGCTCCAAGCCCCTTCAGCCGGCTTCTGCACTGAAGACAATCCCCATCGCCTGGCCCTTCGCAGTTTGGGGCCTGGACATGGTGGGACCTTTCAAGACGGCCCGAGGCGGCCTAACTCATTTGCTTGTCGCAGTGGACAAGTTCACCAAGTGGGTAGAAGCGAAGCCCATCAAGAAATTAAACGGGCCCACAGCAGTGACCTTCATTGCCGACATCATAGTGCGGTACGGCATACCGCACAGCATCATCACAGATAACGGCACCAACTTCGCCAAAGGCGCCTTGGCACGTTTCTGCGCGACGCAGGGCATCCGACTGGACCTAGCGTCCGTTGCCCATCCGCAGTCAAACGGCCAGGTGGAACGAGCCAACGGCCTCATCCTGTCCGGCATCAAGCCTCGATTGGTCGAACCACTCGAGCGCTCGTCCGGCTGTTGGGTGGAAGAGCTGTCTGCCGTCCTCTGGAGTCTGCGCACAACCCCGAACAGGTCAACAGGCTTCACGCCGTTCTTCCTCATCTACGGTGCCGAAGCCGTCATCCCAACGGATATACAGTTCGACATTCCGCGATTCTCCATGTACACCAAAGAGGAGGCTGAAGAAGCATGCCAAGATGGCGTCGATCTGCTGGAAGAGGGCCGACTGTTGGCACTCAGTCGGTCCGGCATCTACCAGCAGAGTCTGCGCCGATACTACAACCGCAAGGTCAAGCCAAGATCATTCCAAGAGGGCGACCTTGTGCTCCGGCTGATTCAGAGAACAGCCGGCCAGCACAAGTTGTCGGCGCCTTGGGAAGGTCCCTTCATCATCAGCAAGGTGCTAGGGAACGACGCCTACTATTTGATCGACACTCAGAAGCCTCGAGCACGCAAGAGGGACGACTCCGGCAAAGAAACAGAGCGCCCGTGGAACGCAAATCTTCTTCAAAGATTTTACAGTTGATGTAGTATGTATCACGCTACCCCCTTCTGTATTAAGTACTAAGACCTTAGGCCCCCCGAGGCGAGCTCGGGGACTGCCTTTTTGATTATCTGTATGATATGGATCACGCTTCCAAAATGCTTTCTCCTTTTCATCATACTGTCTGGCACCGGGTCCGACTAGTCGGCCCGGGGACTCGCCGCCTTGTGCTATGAAATGCTCCCTGAGGTCAGACAAGTAATGTGCTGCGCTCAAAGCCGTCTCCTGCTGAAAGCCGCAGTTCGCAGAGCGACTGTCGGTAAGCGGGGGGACGGAAAGAGCGAGCGCACACATGAAAAACGGCTAAGGACTTAAGAGCTACGCATAGCCCAAGCCGGCTCCCAGTCTCCCCCTACTGAGCCGACTCGCGAGCAGTCGGCTCATAGTCTTAACCTTTATCAAAGAAGGCCGACTCTCGAGAGTCGGCCTGACGATTTTCAGCCAAACTTGCTAGGATATTCTAAACGACTAAGTACTTGCCTCCCTAAAGTAGCTGAGCACTTGGCCCGGCGGCAGTCCGCAGAGCGGCTGCCCAGTCGGCAAGGCGGCAACCAAAGGAAGGCGGCAAAGGAAAAACAGTCTAAAGAACCGAAGCAAGGAAAGGCGGAAATTTGATAAATATTTACATAAGGCCCTTGGCCGAATACACCCCGCGGGTGGAATTGTTCGCAACTGACAAGTTTTTTCAAGAAACAAAAGAGACAGGTAAAGTTGAAGCATTCTAGGGGGCAGCCTCCGGAGCCGGAGGGTCGGAGGTGACGGCGGTGTCGGAGCTTGGGGCAGCCGGCTGGGCGGTCTCGGCTTGGTCACCTCCAGCGACAGTCGCCTTGTCCTTCTGTGGCTCGTTGCCGGAGGGGCGATCAGGCTGGGGCTGGCCGCCTGCCTCGCCCTCTGGCTCCTCCTCTTCACCGTCGTCCTCCGACTCGTCCTCTTCCTCGGCGCTGGAGCCGATCACCTCCGCCGAGTCCTCCTCGTACCCCGGGTGCATCCCGAACCACTCCGGCGGCACCTCCTCGCCGCCGTCGGTCCGCTCGGGCACGAAGACGCTGGTGTCCGTGTACTCGGCGATGGCCGCCCCGCGCTCGACAAGGGCGCCTTCCACGACCTCCAGCTCGGCCTGGGCTTCTGACCGGAACGCGGCCAGGCGGTCCAGGTCCAGCCCAGGGTACCACCCTTTGACGAACTCCAAGGCCCGGCGTGCTCCGGCACGGGCCGAGGAGCCCCTCCAAGCTTCGAAGCGACCAACGGCGACCTCCAGCCAGTCGGCCGTCCGACTGGCGGTGTGCAGAGACGGAACCTCCGGCCACAGAGCGGCAACGACTTGGGCGCCGGCGCATTGAAGACGGCGCAGCAGACGATGAGCAGGACGAAGGCGAGCCCCGATGCTCAAGAGCTGCTCGTCGATGGTTCGGCGGGCGTTGGCGGCAATCACTTTGCCCTTCGCCCTCCGCTCCTCCCGAGCCGCCTCGATGGCCAGAGGGACGGCCTGCGAGTGACCGGGAAAGTAGTCTGCCAAAGACAAGGAAAGGAGACGGTCAGAAAAACCAGAAGACAGTTCGACACAGAGTCTGAAGACCAAACAGGAGAAAAAAGAATTACCATCGACGATGTCCTCAAGCTCGTGGTAGCCGGAGGTCAGCATCGCCTCCCGGTCGGTCCAGGCGGAGCGCTCGACCTCGAACTCGGCTATGAGGGCATCCTCCCGCGACTTGGCGTCCTCCTGCGCCTTCCGGAGCAGTTCCTTCTGCTCGGCCAGCTGCGTCGCCAGCAGGTCGCGCTCTTGGATGAGTTTGTCGCACTCCTCCTCCTTAGCGCGACGGGCGGTGTTGGCCTCGCCCAGTTGCTCCTGAAGGGCGGCATTGGCGCCTGAAGCTCGAAGAAAGACAAAGCGTCGTCAACAAGAAAGGTCGCCGGGGAGATCCGGCCCGACTGCTCAGCAGTCGGCCCGAATCTCGGGGACTACAGCCCACGGGCGCGCCAGCGTGCCCCTGCGGAGAAGAAAGAAGGAAGGTCGCCGGGGAGATTCGGCCCGACTGCTCAGCAGTCGGCCCGAATCTCGGGGACTACAGCCCGCAGGTGCGCCAGCGCGCCCCCGCGAAGAAGGAAGAATTGGCTTACCTCGACTGTCCGCCAGATCGGCGGTCCGCTTCGTCAGCTCCTCAACGTTGCGGTTGAAGGCAGTAGCGCGGAGGTTGTGGTACTCCTGCAAGGCCGGCAAAGCAAAGTCAGTCTTCGGAGCTCGCTAGAAGGAGTTCCGAGCCGCCTGCTCAGCAGCCGACTCCGAACTCGGGGACTACACCCAGTGGGTGCGCTGGCGCGCCCCCACAGAAAAAGACAAGAGACCAAAAAAGAAAAAATGAAGCATACCCGGACGGAGGTACGCAGGGCCAGATGCGTCTTGGTGTAAAGTTGGAGGGCCTCGCCTTCTTTGCGCAACTTGGACTGAACGTCCAGAAGGGCCTGGTTCAGCGGGCCGGTGCCGCCTTCGCGCACCCAGCCAGTGGGCGTGGCACTGGAGGCCTCAGCGTCCAGGTTCGCCATGCTGGCGACGTTAGTCTCCCGAGGTCGTGGCGCCGAGCTCGTCCGAGCTCGTCCTCTCGATCCGGTGGCGCGTCGGCACGGCGACCTGAAGAAGCAGCCGCGCGTCGGCACGGCGACCTGAAGAAGCAGCCGCGCGTCGGCATCGTCTGCAGTCGGCGGATCCTGCGGGTCCACCGGCTGCTTGCCGTGCGGCCTCGAAGACGGAGGCGGCGGAGGTGGCGGAGGCGGCGCGTGAGTATCCGAGCCTGAGGCGTCGCCACCGTCATCCGCGAGAGGGTTTGCGGCGCCGACCTCCCCGGTCTGCCCCGTGAACTCAGGGGGCGGCGGTGCTGACGACAGCGGGGGAACGAGCATCGCCGCTCGGCGGCGAACGGCCTCCTCAGTATCCCGCTTCGCCGCGGCCGCTGCCTCGGCCTCCTCCAGGTGCCGCTGGGCGCTGGCGGCCGCCTTCTCGGCCCCCGCCCTCTCCAGGTGGGGCCGGCCTTGGAGCGGGAGTACCCGGCGCGCCACGAAGGCGGCCAGGAGATCGGAGGCGACGAGCCCCTCCGACTGCGTCATGACTCGGAGGCGCGCTACGGCGCCGACTCCGGAGGTCGAAAGTGACTTCGACTGATGGGACCAGCTGGGCGGCCGGCCAATCAGCGGCTCGGGGTCGAAGGGCGGCAAGTTGACCCAGTCGCCGTCGGTGGAGACATTCTTCACGTAGAAGTACGTCTTCTGCCACATCTTCACCGATTTCACCAGCGGGATGGGCGGAAAGGGGTTGTCGGCCGTCGTGCGCCGCACCGCGACATAGGTGCCGCATTGTGCCGGCGTGCCGGCAGCCTGAGTACCGAGCTTCGAGGAGAAGAACTCCCCCCACAGCTCGAGGGTGGGGAGAACGCCGATGTAGCCTTCGCACAGGGTGGCGAAGGCGGAGAAAAGCACCACCGCGTTGGGGGTGAGGAGATGCGGCTGCAGACTATGGAACTCGAGGAAGGAGCGGAGGAACCCGCTCGCCGGGAGCCCCATCCCGCGCATGAGATGCGAGCGGAAGATGACCCGCTCGCCCGCCGCCGGCGCGGGCCGGATCTCTCCCGCCGGCGCAGGGAGGGCCTGCACCAAGTCCGCGCTCGGGAGGCGGCGGGTTTTGCGAAGGAACTCGATGTCCTCCGCATCCACGTCCGAGCCGTCCCATACGCCGGAGCGCGAGGTGGGGGGCGCGACGGAAGAAGAGCTCATCGCCGGCGAGGAGGAGCACCTGTGCTCGCCGCGAGGAAGAAAGCAACGGTGCGGAGCGAAGGAAGAAGAAGGGCAAGAGAGCGGGGGAGGGAGTGCGCGTGTTGTGCCGCCGCTCCCCCTCTGCCTATTTATAGCCCAAACGGGCTGAGAAGCCGAGGGGGCGACGTGGGGATTAACTGCGCCCATGGCCCCATGACGCCCCACGATTAACCCCCACGAAGTTACTCCCCGCAGTATCCGCGTGGGGATGCCAACCGCCCTCGGCCGTGTCACGACCGGTTTTCCGGGAAATCAATTTCCAGAAAAGACCGTCGTGCTCATCAGCCCCAGGATTACTGTTAGCTGATGAGGCTCCAACTTGATACAGAAATTCCAAGCAAAATACAAAATATGTGGTACAAGACCATTCTGGCCTGTGAGTACAACAAATGGTTTCTAGTGGTTGATGGCGGAAGCGGTTTGTGAAACATCAGTGTCTATGGGACTCCATTTCCCACAGGAACAGCTGACCAGGTTAACTCCTATCTTCGCGAGGCTGCTATCTCCATTGCTTAGGTTCCGGGGCTGTCATCGCGTCGCTCCTCTCCGTGCAAGAAAATCTGGCCAAGACAATAGCCAGGGACAAGCCAGTGAGTACTTTGAATGTACTCGCAAACATTTAGAACACAGGTATAATATAACAATGATGTGCTGACAATATTTTATGCTCATGACGTCAGTCACAAAGATAAATATAACTCTGGTGTATGAATATGCAATGCCACGGAAGTATTAAAAATTGTGAAGTAAATAACAAGCATGCCACAGTTGGGCGTCTGAGCGACACCACAAAAAGGGCTTTAAAAGAAATGCCACAGTCGGGCGTCTGAGCGACACCACATAAAGGGCTTTTAAAATAAATGCCACAGTCGGGCGTCTGAGCGACACCGCATAAAGGGCTTTAAAAGAAATGCCACAGTCGGGCGTCTGAGCGACACCACATAAAGGGCTTTTAAAATAAATGCCACAGTCGGGCGTCTGAGCGACACCGCATAAAGGGCTTTAAAAGAAATGCCACAGTCGGGCGTTTGAGCGACACCACATAAAGGGCTTTAAAAGAAATGCCACAGTCGGGCGTCTGAGCGACACCACATAAAGGGCTTTACAAAGAAATGCCACAGTCGGGTGTCTGAGCGACACCGCATAAAGGGCTTTAAAAATGAACAATCATAGTGAGTATCTCGGAGGTAGAACCATCCCAGAGATACTCGATAATAACCATCATATCACGGGTTAGTCAACAATAATAATAATCATCACAAGTCACCAGTAGTATTCCAGTTCTGGTTTAACAGTTATCACCTCAGAAGACCGACACTAAGACCGACACTTGACCCATCCCAGACTGTAGTCCTTAACCATGGACACGGCTATTCGAATAGGTTTTAATCTCTGCAGAGGGTGTACTCTTTACCCACGAGTAACGGATTTCTTTAGTCCATCGGGACTAATTCCGTCTACGGCCTTTTATTTGAAAACACACCTAACTTGCACACACCAGCTTAACTCACACGTGTCTGGAATCACCCACGACACCTGTTAAGCAAACTCTAAGTGGGGAGGCTACAACCTCGCATAGCATGGGATCAAATTTATATCGCGCGCTCTAAGGGGTGGCCTCCCCTCTCGGTCCCAACCGGAAACACCCATGCCCCCGGACCAGGTGGCCTGCCTACCAGCTACAACCGATATCTTCCACCATGGCCTCTCTGTACGGTGTGTGCTAGGAAGAGGTTGACAACTTACTGAACCGTACTCTACTTGCTGTAGAGACGAGTGGTAGTACGAAACAAGTATGGGGGTTACTGGAACAAGACTCGATCTACGGTCGACTCAGGAGGTCTATAGTTTCCTGCATGACATGTATAACAAATATATTTTACCCAATACAATCAACACTCATTATATCTTACCATGCCATACCGGACATAACCGTCCCGACGGAGACCGGCGACAAGCTCACGCCTACCCAAGGCAGAGGCTTTCCCGGATTCCTTTCCGGTATGCACGCAAGATACATGAGGATGATTACCATCACAAGTATACTCATTTCCAACAGCATGGAAATCACCAATATGCATCCATGCAAATGATCATATCACATGAAATAACAAGTCCTTCGAAATGAGGTGGTGTTATAAACGTGTCAGCGAACACACCGAAATATTATGCCGGGGTTCAGAATGCTTGCCTTCAATGTGTGGAAAGGTAGGGTGCACTCCAAAACATTTGAATGCTTTCTCCTCTCTCCAAAAATCCTATTATAGCAATATAAAGAATTAACACACAAAATAAAACAGCACCAAAAGTTGTTTTGAAATTTTTTCAAATAAATCTTAAAATAAACTAGATCAAATTTTAGAGAGGTGGAAAAAGAATCATTTTATTTGGAGTTGTATTTAAAAAGATATAATCAGTCAAAGATTTGGTCAAAATCTGTTTTTAATAATAAAACAGAAAAGAAAACGTTTCGGCAGAAATACGCTTTCGAAGCGGGGAAACGTACTGCGGAGTTTACGTCTTCACTTAACACGCGTGGCGGCGGGGTGGGTCACTGACAGTGGGCCCGCCTGGCCCACTGGTCGGGTTTGACCAGTCGCCGCGCCCCTTCTCCCTCCTCTGTCCGAGCGAGGCGAGGCTCCGGCGATCGTCGCCGGCGAAGGGAGGCTCTTCGAGGGCATCCGAGGCCAGGGATGGATCCACCTCTCCTAGGCGGTCCTCCCGGTGGTCGACTGGCCGGCGGGGACGGAGGGGTTCGTCGGCGGCGAGCTCCGCGGCGGAGGGAGCTTCGGTGACGGAGTGGTTTTGGGGCGAAAGTGGTTCCCGATCAAAATTAAGCAGGGGGTTGGGTTCCTGGAGGGGCGGAGGTGTTCTTGGCGAAGAGAAATGGGAGGGAGAGGCTTTGGTGGCACCGGAATGGACGAGGCAGTGGCGGCGGCAGGAGTTGCCGGAGATGAGGGAGGCGACCTCCTCAGGTTGATTGGCTGCCATGGGGAGACTAGGGAGGTGGACTGAGGTTGCGTGCGTGCTCAGAGGGGCTCGGGGTCCCTTATATAGGCGAGGCAAGGCGGTTCCGCGGCGGCCGTGGATAAGCTCGGCGGCGACCGTCTTTCTGTAGCCGTAGGGCGTCGTGGCGACGACGAGGGCTAGGCGACGCCCTTGCGGATGAGCTCGGGCTGTGCTTGGGCCAGGTGGCGAGCCGAGGTGGCTTGGGCGGCGCCGACCGCGGCAGAGGCGCGCTGCGGCCGCCGGTGTGCCGCCAAAAGGCTCTGCCGGCGGCGCTGTAGGCACGCCAGGGTGGCTTGGCGCGTTGCTGGGAGCGGATGAGGTCGGGGGAGCGGCTCTGTAGGCGAGTAAGGGCCGGGGCGTGACGCGGCGGCCCGAGCGCACGCACCTGCAAAACGCGCGCTCTGGGCGCGCCCAGAGCACGCACTGAATGTGCTCGGCGAAATGCCATGGCATGCTACAGGTCGCAAGTGAGGGTGGCAAGCCACAGGACTAGGTTATAGATAGAGGGGGACTCAATGGACAAGGTGGTTAGGTCAGGTGGTTAAGTTCATAGTGTAGACTTGAGATCATGCCAATTCAGTCCATGCACTCTAGGTGTTTGTCAAAATGCCAAAGGCACCTACGCTATTCTTGGAGGGGCCAAATCTTCCATACTAGTGTCTCTGTGGATGAAAGAGAGGGTGGTGAAGTTAGTTTGCAGAAAGGAGAAACTTGTTAGTGCAAGTTTTGCAAAACTTCAATTCTGGACAGAAGGCAAATGGCATTGTTGCAAGCACTTGGAATCATCCAATGGGTCCACTCTCCTGGTCTTAAGGGTTTGGCAAGGGGGACTACCAGTAGAAAAAGGAATCATGGATGTAGGATCAACTAAAATGGTGGTTGCTGTACAAATCCTCAAATTGGACCAGAATGGAAAAGAGGTTGATTCACTCAAAAATTTCAAGGAACTTAAATGGGTTTTTGCACAAAGTGAAATAATATGCTCCTACTGACCTCCTCTAATTTTGGTAGAATTTTTAAAGAGATATTTAAATGGGTTGTAGTGCAAAATTGCTCTCTGAACTAGAGAAGAAAAACATGTGTAGCACTCAAAATATTTCAGAAATAAAAGATATTTTGTATAAAAGTGATTTAAAAACATCACATGACTTCTCCAAATTTTGGTGGGATTTTTAGACAAATCTATCAAATGGTTGTAGTTCAAAAATAGCTCCAAAACTTAAAAAGTCATTTTAAGACATAAAGCTCAGAGTGAAATAATTTAATAAATAAATCTCCTGATTGAAAGATGTTTTTAAATGAGAGAGAAAATAGGTCCAATATGTTTTGGAAAGATCTACTTGGGAAGAACTCCTTAATATTAAAAGAAAAAGTTTTGAAATCAACAGATATATTCTTGCAGGCAAAAACTTTAAACTCTTGGCAGAATCTTACTAACACAAAAACCTGGATAAATTTTTGGGGTGTTACAGGCCGCAGCGGATCCGCTCGGGAGCCGAGGCACGGTAATGGCGGGACCCACCTGGCGGCCCGTCCCGTCACGCACGTGGGCAGACAGGCTATCGCCTCCACGTGGCGCCACGCGACAGGACCGTCTCATAAATGGCAGGGAGGCGTAACCGATACGCCGCCGGTTTCCCGCCACGACTTGCGAACGGCGGCTCCTCTGCGGAGCCAGGCCGACTCCGGCAAGGCGGCCCAAAGACGCATCTGCCGAATCTCAGAATCGGCACCGCAACGACTGAAACTGTCGGTGTAATGGGCCATGGGTAGGCTGACCCAGGACCCAAGACCTTTCAAGACATCGGGGCAGGCCGCGCCCTTCAGCCGAGTCCCAGCTGGCGACCTTCGAGGAGGCCGAGTCCCAGCTGACGACCTTCGAAGAAGCAGAGTCCTCAGACGGCAACACTGAAACAAGCCGACTCAGGGCTCGCGACCTCTCAAGGGGCCGACTCTGAGAGTCGGCCCGCGACCTTTCACAAAGACCGATGCGGGGTACAGCCCGGCGTGGCCGTCCCCTCAAGATCCACGGGAGGAAGGCATGGCTACAGTGAGCCGCGTCGCCGGGAGATCTCCGGTGAGGCGCGGCACTGTTGCCATGCCTCCCCTGACCTCAGCCACAGTGCACATGGCACTGTGCCCACGACGGCAGCGCGTACGGCCCAGAGATCGCCGGGCCTCCTGTCAGTGAGACAAAAGAAGACGGCCGAAGAGCTCGAAGACGGCCCTGCGGGAGTCGGCCTCCCCAGAGTCGGCCGCCTCCTGGCCGGGGCCCCACGAGCCATAAACCAGATTGGACGGGGAGTGGCGACAGTGATCGCCTGACAGACGGCGGCACTGTTCCCACGACCCCATGACCAAGCCTGCGTCATCAGGAGTACTGCACAGTGTTCTGCCTGTCCGCGGGGCCCGCCAGTCGGCGGGCCCCAGAAGCCGGCAGGGAGGGCGGCTGCAAGAGAGACTGACGACTGGGGGCCACGCCCAGTCGGATTACCGTTGTACCCCCAGGGGGTAGGCCTATATAAACCCCCCGGGGCACCCATGCAAAGGGTTCGGCCCTAGACAGGTTTTAGACACATAGCAAGAGGGGAAAGAGCTAGCCTTGCACCTCCCTGCCCCCAAACAGCTCGAGGAGCACCTTTGTACTATCATACCGTAGTGATCATGCGGAGACCCCGCAGAGCAGTAGTAGGGGTGTTATCTCCTCGGAGAGCCCCGAAGCTGGGTAAGATTCGCCGGCGTGCATGTCTTCGCCTCATCCCGTTTCCAGGCACCGGCGACGTTCTACTCGCCCCCACCATGATAAGCCACCCGTTGGCATATGTCGCATCCAACCCCCGACACCTAAGCTTGGGGATGCCTCGGGAAGGCATCCCCTCTTTCGTCCTTGTTCATTGGTAACTTTACTTGGAGCTATATTTTTATTCGCCACATGATATGTGTTTTGCTTGGAGAGTCGTGTATTATATTAGTCTTTGCTTTTTAGTTTACCACAATAATCCTTGCTGTACACACCTTTTTGGAGAAGCCGACTTGATTAGAATTTGCTAGAATACTCTATGTGCTTCACTTATATTTTTTGAGCTTGATATTTTTTGCTCTAGTGATTCACTTATATTTTTTAGAGCACGGTGGTGTCTTAATTTTGAAGAAATTGCTAGTCTCTCATGCTTCGCTTATATCTTTTTGAGAGTATTTTAGAACAGCATGTTATTTGCTATGGTTACAAAGTTGGACCTAGAATGATGAGCATCCAAGTTGGGTATAATAAAAACTATCACAGAAAAAGAAATGGATTCTATGATCAATATGATGCTTGATAATTGTTTTGAGATATGGAGGTAGTGATATTAGAGTCATGCTAGTTGAGGTGATTATGAAAAATACTTGTGTTGAGGGTTGTGATTCCCGTAGCATGCACGTATGGTGAACCGCTTTGTGATGAAGTTGGAGCACAATTTTATTTATTGATTGTCTTCCTTATGAGTGGTGGTCGGGGACGAGCGATGGTATTTTCCTACCAATCTATCCACTTAGGAGCATGCGCGTAGTGCTTTGGTTTTTGATGACTTCTAGATTTTTGCAACAAGTACATGAGTTCTTTTGACTAATGTTGAGTCCATGGATTATACGCACCTCACCCTTCCACCATTGCTAGCCTCTCTTGTGCCGTGCAACTTTCACCGGTACCATACATCCACCATATACCTTCCTCAAAACAGCCACCATACCTACCTATTATGGCATTTCCATAGCCATTCCGAGATATATTTCCATGCAATTCTCCACCATTCCGTTCATATGACACGCATTACTTTTGTCATATTGCTCTTTGCATGATCATGTAGTAAACAACGTATTTGTGGCAAGGCCACCTTCATAATTTCCATACATGTCACTCTTGATTCATTGCATATCCCGGTACACCGCCGGAGGCATTCATATAGAGTCATATCTTGTTCTAGCTTTGAGTTGTAATTCTTGAGTTGTAAATCCATAAAAGTGTGATGATCTTCATTATTAGAGCATTGTCCTAGTGCGGAAAGGATGATGAAGACTATGATTCCCCCACAAGTCGGGATGAGACTTTGGACTTTACAAAAAGAAAAAAAGAAAAAAGAGAGAAAGGCCAAAAAGAAAAAAAGAAAGAAGGCCAAAGAGAAAAAAAGAGAAAAAGAAAACATAAAAAATAAAATGAGAGAAAAAGAGAGAAGGGACAATGCTACTATCTCTTTTTCCACACTTGTGCTTCAAAATAGCACCATGATCTCCATGATAGCGAGTCTCATATGTTGTCACTTTCATATACTAGTGGGAATTTTTCATTATAGAACTTGGCTTGTATATTCCAATGATGGGCTTCCTCAAAATGCCCTAGGTCTTCGTGAGCAAGCGACTTGGATGCACACCCACTTAGTTTCTTTTGTTGAGCTTTCATATATTTATAGCTCTAGTGCATCCGTTGCATGGCAATCCCTACTCACTCACATTGATATCTATTAATGGGCATCTCCATAGCCCATTCATAGCCTAGTTGATGTGAGACTATCTTCTCCTTTTTGTCTTCTCCACAACCACCATTCTATTCGACATATAGTGCTATGTCCATGGCTCACGCTCATGTATTGCGTGAAAGTTGAAAGAGTTTGAGATTATTAAAGTATGAAACAATTGCATGGCTTGTCATCGGGGCTGTGCATGATTAAATACTTTGTGTGATGAAGATAGAGCAACAGTCAGACTATCTGATTTTGTAGGGATAACTTTCTTTGGCCATGCTATTTTGGTAAGACATGATTACTTTGATTAGTATTCTTGAAGTATCACTATTTTCATGTTAATATGAACTTTTATTTTGTATCATTTGGATCTGAACATTCATGCCACAATAAAGAAAATTACATTGAGAATTATGCTAGGTAGCATTCCACATCAAAAATTCTGTTTTTAGCAATTACCTACTCGAGGACGAGCAGGAATTTAGCTTGGGGATGTTTGATACGTCTCCAACGTATCTATAATTTTTGATTGTTCCATGCTATTATATTACCCCTTTTGGATGTTTATGGGCTTTATTTTACACATTTATATCATTTTTGGGACTAACCTACTAACAGGAGGCCCAACCCGGATTGCTATTTTTTTTTGCCTATTTCACTATTTCGAAGAAATGGTATATCAAACGGAGTCCAAACGGAATGAAACCTTCGGGAGCGTGATTTTTGGAACGAACGTGATCCGGAGGACTTGGAGTGCAAGTCAAGAAGCAGCCAAGGCGGCCACGCGATAGGAGCCCCCCCCCTATAGGGTACGCCCCCTTTCTCGTGGGCCCCTCGGGCAGCCACCGACGTACTTCTTCCTCCTATATAATCCTACGTACCCCAAAAACATCCAGGGAGCCAACGAAACACAATTTCCACCGCCGTAACCTTCTGTATCCGCGAGATCCCATCTTGGAGTCTTCAGCGGCGCTCCACCGGAGGGGGAATCGACCATGGAGGGCTTCTACATCAACATCCTTGCCCCT
Organism: Triticum aestivum; assembly: GCF_018294505.1. Classification (NCBI taxonomy): domain Eukaryota; kingdom Viridiplantae; phylum Streptophyta; class Magnoliopsida; order Poales; family Poaceae; genus Triticum; species Triticum aestivum. Next base: position 420,735,786 of record NC_057813.1, on the reverse strand, counting down.
CCGATGAGTTGTGAGTAGTTTACCACAGACCTTCGGGTCCATAGTTATTAGCTAGATGGCTTCTTCTCTCTTTTTGGATCTCAATATAATGTTCTCACCCTCTCTTGTGGAGATCTATTCGATGTAATCTCTTTTTGCGGTGTGTTTGTCGAGATCCGATGAATTGTGAGTTTATGATCAAGTTTATCTATGAGATGTGTTTGAATTTCCTATTTTTATGTATTATTGAGTTATCTTTGCAAGTCTCTTGGAATTATTAGTTTGGTTTGGCCTACTAGATTGATCTTTCTTGCCATGGGAGAAGTCCTTAGCTTTGGGTTCAATCTTGTGGTGTCCTTACCCAGTGACAGAAAGGGTTGCAAGGCACGTATTGTATTGTTACCATCGAGGATAAAAAGATGGGGTTTATATCATATTGCATGAGTTTATCCCTCTACATCATGTCATCTTGCTTAAGGCGTTACTCTATTCTTATGAACTTAATACTCTAGATGCAGGCAGGAGTCGGTTGATGTGTGGAGTAATAGTAGTAGATGCAGGCAGGAGTCGGTCTACTTGTTGCGGACGTGATGCCTATATAAATGATAATGCCTAGATAATCTCATAGTTATTCGCTTTTCTATCAATTGCTCGACAGTAATTTGTTCACCCACCGTAATACTTATGCTATCTCTAGTGAAACCTATGGCCCCCGGGTCTATCTCTTATCATATTTTCTTCCAATCTACTTTTATTTGCATCTTTACTTTTTGCATCTATATTATAAAATACGAAAAAAATATTTATCTTATCATACTATCTCTATGAGATCTCACTTTTGCAAGTGGCCGTGAAGGGATTGACAACCCCTTTATTGCATTGGTTGCGAGTTCTTTGTTTCTTTGTGTAGGTGCGTGGGACTTTTGAGGAGCCTCCTACTGGATTGATAACTTGGTTCTCAAAAACTGAGGGAAATACTGACGCTACTATTGCTGCATCACCCTTTCCTTTTCAAGGAAAACCAACGCAAGATCAAGACGTAGCAGCCTGCGGTGGCCACGCGCCTCGATCTTCTGGCAGAGGAAGGAGAACACACAGGAGCCCCTGGTGGGCTGGAAGGCTAGGTAAGTTGGTCTAGGTAGTTCTCTCTCCCTCTCTAATTCCATTTTGTTTTTATTTTCCTATTTTGTTTTGTCTGTTTTGATTTAGTAGAAGCACTAAACCATTTTATTTGCTTCTGTAAATTATTGTATGGACTAGAGATATTACTCTAGAGCCCCACAATAATTTCCAAAATTATTGAGCATGTATTTCTTTTATATCAGAAATAAAGCCAATTCAATTACATTAGGATTTAACTTCCAAAGCCCAATTAAATACTTTTAATGCTCTAAAAATACTGGTTTGAATTTTACCTCTTACCAATATTTTCAGGGATTAAAATGAACATTTTCTTGAACATAATGGAAGAAATTTTAACTTGATCATTTCAGAGAATGATTTCTGAGGGTTGTAGCTAACCTCATTTCAACTTTCTGTGAAATTTAAACATGATGCAACACCATATGCTAGCCCTAGGAAGACCAGAACTCGGGATGTGACAACTCACCCCACTAAACAAGAATCTCGTCCCGAGATTCAAGATGTTAGGTAAGAAGACAGAAGGAACACAGAGCTAACACAATCTTCACGATCCAGATGCCCTTCTCAAGAATGTTCATTCATTGCATCACCTTGATCTCAACGTCTTGCCTTGAGAACTCCAACCAACATAACAACGAGAGGAAAGGAAAACTCTAGAAGGATCGATCTTCTCGAAGATCAAACAACTCGGGATCAACTCACGGAGCGAGACATTGAAACATCTCTCGAGCTGAGACACGATGCACACATCCAAAGGGATGGAGTGAAGCAGATGACGAAGGTTCACTAGGCAGACACCAATTTCACGCTTAAAAAGGTGGTGAACGGTTGTCAACGTAGCGAGGAGTTGAGTTGCCATGATACAATAACGAGACATGTTGGAGGAGGTGACTTGTACAATTATTCCCTTAAGTGGCAAAAAGAATTACTTTTGATACAAAGATCAGTGAAACTTTCTACACCAGCCTAAGGCAAATCCCATATGATCGTTCGACGGAGTTCAAAGAAATGGCATCTCCGGACTCGATTGGATGATGTGGATTACCTTGTTGAAGACAATGCAAGGGGTGATTTTGCTTATCACCTGAAATGGATGGAACCCATGGTAGGACCACTTGGAGATGATCCTGATCAGTAATTACTGAGAAGGGTAGTCCATGGAAGGGTGGCACAATGGCAGTGCAAGCTGGGAACAAAATACAAATGCTGGGAATGATTCTAGTAACTGGGGAGAAGTTCAACAGTAGAGAGCGAGTCCACTGTTTAAAAAGTTATAATATAACCGAGGAAACAGAGAGCAATCCCAGTAAGTGCCTGTGATAACACCTAATGCTTGCACGTGCTCTCATGAACTTGAGCATTTATATATTCATCAAGGTTTAACCAATATCCGTGTTAAGGATCCCGGGAACACAACATACTACCATGATGAATGGTGATGCACGATGCAGATGCAAAGGAAGATAACACCTTCTCAGATTTCATCTTAGCGAGGCCAAGGGAACAAAATCTGGATGATCGACCGAGAGACATTTAGCACTCTGCTTCTAATGTTCTCCTTGATGTGCTAGTGTAACCCATTTATAGATATGGTTTGATATCTAGAACACCAGATAAAAGGTCAGACTTCAGGAGCACAAAAATCCATAAGGAACAACTACTAGAATAAATTCTACGAGATCCTTATGGGGAGGTGGCAACTTCATCAAACAAGATATTACAATAATGGGTCTTCCAGCTGGGTGTGTTGGCCATGACATCCATTTTACCGGGTTACAGAGAGACCAATATTACTTTTCTTGGGAAACTTTCCAACCATCATATCTACCTAAGATTCAGATCTGGTTGGTGTTAGAATATTCCAGACTCATCAAGTCTAGAAGGAAAAGTGAAAGTTTGCAACACAAATCGACGAGATGACGTTGCAAGATTCTCAGGGAATGAACTATGATAGCAAGCTCGAAAACATGAGCTGGTTCTGCTACATACATGTGAACACGCTGTCCCAGACAAACATGACCACATAGTAGTCTTATAATAAAACACCACAGACTTCAGGTGGGGAACCATATTCGAGGATATCGAAGTCCTTGCGTAAGTCTAGCTCTTAAGAAGAAACTTCTTCTCCTTGAACAAATCAATCAGTGGCTTGGTGTGCTAGGGACACATATGGAATGAAGGTTGCAAGTCTCCAAACCACAGAATACTTCGCATGTTTGCATGACCGATTTGGGATGATTCCAAAGGAAGCAAAAATAAACCTTCTTGATTTCACAATGGCAACTTGCACCAAATGCACGTGAATCCGAGGGAGTCACTTCTTTCTTCAACATATGCTTCATGAACGGGTCATGAAGAATGCTTACACAAGTTTCCAATGCTACTTAGATGTTCAACATGAATCATGTAGATGACAAAATGGTGTTGATGGGCTCAACAACAACTCATCGATATTTACATCGAGATGCAATTCCACAACTATGTGAACAAGGTGATAGCATTGGTCAGACGCAAAGGATATAATGGTGTATGCTCGAGGAAACCACCACGAGTAAGACAACATTACGAACATCGTTCATTCTGATTTGACTTGAGGATGGCCCATGCTGAAATCAAAGTTTTGGCAAGATAATAGATCCAACAATTGATCACGAGGACCAATCGATGAAGATATCATCTTTCTTCAACACACACACACAAACGGAAAGATATCCCTTCAGAATAAACTAAATCCGGCAAAGCTTTTATCTTCCAACTCTCCAAGTTGTTGTTTAGCTTAACCGACTAGCTCAGGGGTATCCAACACAGATTCTTGGAGAAAGGGTGGTTTACAAGAAACCAACTTGATCACGAACTCAACATAGCAGTCAGGTGACAACCTGGTGATACCTCCGAGATGATATTCAGAAAATCATGAACCACCGATATGTTACAAGCTCGAAAACAATCTTGCTTTTCTGGGCCAGACGATATGATCAAATAAGAAAGTGATCAACACGATCCTAACTCATTGATCGAAGGGTGCACCAGGAAATAAGGACTATGCAGCACGATCAAACTTACAGTGATGATTCAATAATCACAAGCTGAGGATGCGGTTGTTGTCCTTTATCTACCGAGCAACAGGGTTGCTAGGAGTATTAATTTCACACATCACGATTCACTTTTTGGCATTCCGGTTACAACAACATGGAAACCAAGGAATGAACAATAATGGCAAGAAGTATCACTGTCTCAAGGATTCATAAGAGGTGGTGCAATTCCCATGACAATCCTGACGCAAAGAGGGTAACACTCCATGGTGGAGCAGAACAAAAGAGGGATTAGTATTTTGATCTATGGAGTGTGACATCTTTGACCCAATCCTAGATATGGATAAGGTACTAGAGTTTGTTTATCCAAGTCATTCTGGAATAGAATGGCTTGACGGATCATAAGAGTAATAGGTATCGATGAACGAATGCATGCATACTCTTGACTGTCAATTGATAGACGAGGGTCAGAATACAACTAAAGAGGGACAACTCAAAGGAACATATAACTTTTCTGAGTTGTGAATGCGTAGATTAGTATTTCAAACCAAGTTCAATAGGTTCCTTCTGGATAACCCATGCAGAGAAGGTAGAACTAACAGAGTCACAACATAGAATCAAGAACTCTTCAAGAACACTCTGGTTGTGATCTGTCGGTTCCACGAGGAACTTCTTCCATAAGCAGTTCATGATATTTGGAAGAAGGATATACCATGAACCTCGAGGACTATCCCAAAGGTTACTAATATCCTAAAGGAACTAGCAAACACTATCAACACGGGGTAAGTAGGGTGAATCTCGGGTTCAAAAACCCAGGAGTAGAATACCTACTAATAAGTGGCATCACGGGATGCATTCGAGAATAATGGTCAGAATCATCACACTAGGAACACAACACATGGACAGATTACTAGGTGATACTCTAAGACACCTAGGGTCATAATAAGATCTCCAACATATACGTTGAGGCAATAGAGTACCTCAACTTACTGATTAGTGTGGTTAATCTGGCCCAAAGGGACATCGGAAGCAGGAGAAAAGGATTTGCAAATGCATCAGACTATTTAGAAACCTGGGATGACTCGGGCAGCATAACGACTATAAATGCTCAAAGATTGGAGACATCCTGCAAAATGGTGACATAAACACTCGATCATCATAGAATTAAAGTTCCGACACCAACTGTCGATACACGGAGATAGAAGGAACTGAACTGAGGCTTGAATTCACCAATCTTATAGGCCTACGGATTAGTAACACGTGATCCTGATAAAAAGAAGAGGAAGCCTAGTTCCTTAACCCCGTAGGAAGGATAAGATTACTCAGATCAGAAGGGCATGAGGTAAAGGAGTAAAAAGAGCCTTACGTTCTAATCCACAATCAATTCCCTTATATAACTACATAATTTCTAGACTCAACTTCAACCAGTTTGGCTTGGTAATCCTACACGCAGTCAGGCTCTGATACCAACGCTATCAAGACCCCGATCCTGTGCCACACCGATCTAGCATGTAACACCTCATATCACTTTGTGGCCTCACGCACGGTATTCCAAAGGGTGTCACCTTACCAGGACCGAGACCGTTTGTGCCTTTTGGCTCACGTATATGATAGTGTTGCTAGCATCCATATGACAAAGAACCTGGGCTGATATGGCTAGTCATGAACCCAAAGTGGCGCTAATTACAGGGACAGGCATACATGACCCAGCAACGAATGTGTCGATAAATAGCGAATGAACCCCAAGTCGTAGCAAGATACAAGGACTTAAAGGATCACCGCGTGACATTTCCCCGAAGGGACAGACACATGAACGAAGAAGGACACATGCCGGCCAGCCTATGTGTTCCAGAGCAGTAGCAAGCTACCAGGGCTCAATGGAAGCACTAGGAGACATTTCCGGGTAAGAGAGGCTACCAAGGATAAACAACTAGATAGTCGGATCCCACACATACCAAGCATTTCAATAGCATACACACAATATGCTTGACATGTGCAAACACAACATGGCATCACAACATAACTCTATGACTCAAGTATTTATTCAATAGGCTCCGAGGAGCGGGATATTACAAACATGGGTCTCATGACCCAACATTCAGAGCATACAAGCCGAAGCACATGCGGAAGCTTATCATGTCTGAGTACAGACATCTACAAATGAAAAAGGCTGAGAAGCCTGAGTATCTACAAGATCCTACTGAGGGCACTACATATGCATCATTATCAACAAAAGGGGGTGGTGGAGTTTAACTGCAGCAAGCCAGCTTTGACCCAGTGGCTATCCTAAACTACGACTGCAAGTAACTCTTTTGAGGTGGCGCACATGAGTCCACATATTCACCATATCAATACATCACTATGGATCCGCTCCCGTCTCCCTACGAGAACGCCATTGATAGCACTCACACTTATCTTGCGTATTTTAGAGTATCCACTTTCACTTGTCTATGAACTGTATAGGAAACCCAGAGGTCCTTTACCGTGGACGCGGCTATTCGAATAGATGATGTTAACCGTGCAGGGATGTACTTCTTCACACACGCTCTCGCCACTTACCGCCATGTACACGTCATGTATCTCGACAACGTTCAAGCGGAAGCCTGGCGAGGGTGTCTGCCACGGCCTACCTAAACACTGAAGTCTCTAGTCCAGGTTTATCGCCTATTCAGGCTCCATCCGTAGGGAGTTCGGCCGAAGTTTCCACATACGGCCCCGAACAATATTAGCAGGGTTCCCGATACACCAAACGGGCGCCCGCTACACCATGCCACGTGCCTACTACATCATAGCCCACCCCTCAGGTCAGCGCTGCGCACGGCCTCCAGCATACTACAAACACCAGAAACTACGTGCAACTCCTAGACAGTGGACAAGGGTGGTTAAGAAGCCGAGAGGGTCAATTAAGGATCCCAATGAGTGGTAGTCGTTGTTCATGGATCACAAACACAGAACTCTATTCCTGAGGACGGCTTCAATGAGACAACCCACCATGTACTCCTACATGGCCTCTCACCGCTACCTTTACCAAATCGTGTTCACACACTTAGCTCACACACAGTAGGACATGTTCATCATTGTACCAATTCATCCCCGATGAATCAAACGTGACACAACTCTAAGCAGTAGCAGGCATGACAAACACGCATGAATGAGTAGGCCCATCAGGGCTCAAACAACTCCTACTCATGCTAGTGGGTTTCATCTATTTACTGTGGCAATGACAGGTCATGCAGAGGAAAGGGGTTCAACTACCGCAACATGTAACAGTTGAATCATTGTTGTCCTAATGCAGTAAAAGATAGCAGGAGCGAGAGAGTGGGATTGTATCGGAATGAACAAGGGGGTTTTGCTTGCCTGGCACTTTTTAAGATAGCATAGTTCTTCATCGGTGTCATTGATCACATTGTCGAAACATAAGTCTACTAAGGGGGGACAACCATCGGCAATAGAGAAAGAACACAATCAATGCAATGCAACAATATGATGCATGATCATGACATGGCAACATGCTGTGATTTGAGCTAATGCAACTAGCAGTGATTTAAATGAAGTTGATTTGAACCAAGGGTTCAAACTCAAACTCCATATGTTATTATTCAAATGACATTTAATTGATTTTTTTTATAGAAAGACTGTAAGGGAACCCCTACAGTATAATTGGTGCAACAAACCCAAATTGCAAGTATCGTGCCTTGAACCTGAGTGGGTGGGAAGGCATCAGCCCCTTCCCACCACTAGGCTATGCCTTAGTCTGCAATTTAATTGATTTTACCTGATCAACAGGCATAAGTTTCTCAAACATGCATGAAAATGCCATAAATAGATTCTTTGGATTTTTCTGATAATTTTTCGTATATAATTTATTTCATTCTGAGTTATAGATTATTTTCTATGATTTTTAGAAGTTATAACTATTTACTGGAATTTCCTGGATTATTTTAAATCCAGAAAATCACTGACTGCGTCAGAACTATGTCAGGGTGACGTCAGCGAGTCAACGGCTCAGCCCAGGTCAAACTAACCTGTCGAGCCCACTTGTCAGTGACAGAGAGGTTAATCCTGCGTTGACTCGTGCTTTGAGTCGCTGCGGGGCCCGCTGTCAGTGGTTGTGGGGTGGTTAGCTGGCAGTGTTTAGCACTAATCACATGGCCATGTCGGCACACCGTTGTTTGGCCGGCGGCGACCTCAAGCCGTGGCGGAAGCTCGCCGGAAAACCGCTATGGGGCTCGGTTTTGCGCACGGCTTGCGTCTACGGGTTGCTGAAGGTGTGCCGCATCCAACTAGGCGAGCGACAGCGGCTGGGGTGGCTGGAGTAGGTGGCGACGAGGAGCTAGGCGGTGGACGGAGTTCGGCCTCGGTGGTTTAGTCGCTGTGGTCCACGGGGAAGCTTGCGGAGGGGCTCTATGGACTCCTAGTGATGTGAGGATCTCGGCCCTAAGCTCGTACATGACTGGCACAATCTCTAGAAATGGCGGCGGCAAACGCGACGCCAGGGTGCTTCGGCCATGGTGGCTCGATAGCTAGAGGGCGTGCACGAGCAGGGTAGAAGGGGGAGATGAAGCAGCAGCTCACAGCGGGCTCGACGGCGCGAGTGAGAGGTCGGGGATGCGTTGTCGACGACGAATCCACCGCGGCGATCGCCAGACAGAAGCGGCGATGAAGGCGCCGGAGATGAAGTTGCGGTGCGCCCGAAGTCACGTGGGTTGGTGGAGACTAAGAGGAAGGTGTGGCGGTTCTTCTGGAAGCATTGACAAGGCGAGGGGTAGAAGATGGCCGCGGTGGTGCGCGTTGGCGCTCTCGAGTGCTCGTGGTTGATCGCGGGAGAGAGAGAGCAGAGGAGGAGGAGGGGGTCTAGAGCGAGGGGGGTTCAGGGGGATGCATGGCACTCGGGGACGAGTTCAGCAGGGGCAAGCAGCAAGGAGGTGGCCGTGCGCGTGCCGGTGTGCGGTGGCCAGGCGCCTCATTCCTTTTGGCAGAGGAAGGAGAAGACACGGGAGCCCCTGGTGGGCTGGAAGGCCAGGTAAATTGGCCCAGGTAGTTCTCTCTCCCTCTCTAATTCCATTTTGTTTTTGTTTTCCTATTTTCTTTTGTTTGTTTTGATTTAGTAGAAGCACTACACCATTTTATTTGCTTCTCTAAATTATGGACTAGAGATATTACTCTAGAGCCCCACAATAATTTCCAAAATTATTGAGCATGTATTTCTTTTATATCAGAAATAAAGCCAATTCAATTACATTATGATTTAACTTCCAAAGCCCAATTTAATACTTTTAATGCTCTAAAAATATTGGTTTGAATTGTACCTGTTACCAATATTTTCAGGGACTAAAATGAATATTTTCTTGGACATAATGGAACAAATTTTAACTTGATCTTTCCAGAGAATGATTTCTGAGGGTTTCACCTAACCTCATTTCAACTTTCTGGGAAATTTAAACATGATGCTACACCAGATGCTAGCACTAGGCAGACCAGAACTAGGGGTGTGACATGGCGGTTCGGGAAGCCTCCCTACAGCCACGGGAACCCGGCACCGGCTGTGAGTCCTTGGTCCTTGTTCTTTGCTGCTACTCATCTTATTATCCCTCCCGACGCAATGAGGGAGGCACTGCTGAACGCTATCCGGCATCCATATGACGAGGCGGCGACGCAAGTGGTGCGGGCCGGCTCGGAGGAGGCAGCGGTGTTGCTCGAGGAGCTAGAGGCGGACGACGCTGACGCCGGCACGGCGCACCATGTAGGTAAATTTTCGTTTCTTGATTTATTGAGATGCCGGAAAAATGGTGCCGTGGTGATGCTCATGAAACAAGCGACGCAGCAGCACCAAGGGGAGAGGGCGGAGGTGCTGCTGGGTTGTCTAGCCGGGTGCACAGAATGGGTGATGTGGAGTTTCTGAGGCCGGTCGCGAAGCGTGCGGTGGTGTAGGCGGCTAGCGCCAAACCACCAACCAAGAAACAACGCCGCGTCCCGCCGGCGATGCCGGTGAGACCGCCCGCTCCGCTGGTGGTTGGGTACGCCTCTTTCGTTGACTCTAGTGGATCATTGCATCAACTCCCTTTTCCCTTATTTTCTTATTTCATCGTGCTTTAGGTCGCCACTGTGGCTGCCGCTGGCGGCGACGAAGGCCACGTCCTTAGGTGACGCCGTGTTTCAGAGGACCCGTTTGAGCGCCATTGACTGGGATGAAGAGATGGCCGATCCGGACCTTGGCCTGGACCCGACCGACACCGAGGGTCTGGCCTGGCGTGATCCAAACAGGGCCGTGGCGGTGATGGAGGAGACGTTAGCCCCGGCTTGGGCCAGGGTCGCGACGACGAGGGAGCGGACTGACCGGAGGCCGGCAGGTCCGGAGACGCCGGTGGGCACAGAGCCGGTGACGGTGAACCTCGTGCCACCGTCGGAGGGGGAGGACGACTGGGATGGCCAGGCGGACACGGTGGTGGATGATCGGGAGATCGTGGTGATCGAGGAAGCCAGTCCATCGTGGACCGACATGGTTGAGCGGGCGGAGGTGGAGGGAGGAGGCGGCATGGCCGCCTTGGAGGAGGAGCCGCGGGCGACCGCGGACGGGGCGCCTCGAGCGCCGATAGACAAGGTGCCACAAGACGTGGCAACGCAGGCGAAGCCTACCGTCGTGTCGAAGGAGACGCGGGTCTGGGAGGGGGTGGAAAGTGGTGACCACATCCCGGTGATCCAGCCAGGGGGTCGGGAGGCCGCAGGGTCGTAGCCGGCTCAGGCTCTTGCCGCGGGAGGAGGCGGCGATGGCCACCGTGAGCCAGCGTCTCTGCGAGCGCGCAGAGCGGATTCAGGCCTTCGCTCAGACCGAGGCGGAGTGGTGACACGAGCTGGAGCGTGCCGTGACGGTAAGCTTTGTCCTTCATCTTCTGCTTTGTTCTTGCGGCTAGTCAGTGGGGGCGCTCTAGCGCACCCACACGGTGTAGCCCCCGAGATTCGGGCCAAGTACATAGTAATTGAGTCGAATCTTAATTGCTCTGTCTTGTGCTGATTTTTGTTCTTCGCAGCAACTGGATGCCTACTGGGTTGGCTTCTTCAACCGGCTCGTGGAGAAGCACACCACAAAAAAATACACTTCCGTGATGATACGTGTTTGTCATAGTAGGTCACATTTTCTGTCATGCATGTACATCCATGACAAATTTATGACAGAATCAAGATAGTCATACATGTGCTGTCATAGAAGTGTTCCATGACATTACCAAAATTATCATCACGGAAGTGTCCACTTCCATGACGATAAATCGTGCGTCATAGAAGTGCATTCGTCAAGGGTGACCGACACGTGGCATCCACCGTAACGGGACGCCGTTAACCGCCGTTAACCTATCGGGTCCGTTCATTGGATCCGATAACCCGCTAACAGCCACGACCAATGCCGATTTTTTACGTGTAAAATTCTCATTGGCTGACGGACCCACGCGTCAGCTCCATGTTGGCACAGGTGTCACTCATCCAACGATCGAGATGGGCCTATGATATGTTGACACGTGGACAGACCCAAAAGTGGCCCACAAAGATTAAATGGGCCGGCCCAACCGAAGGCCCATAAGATTTAGTAGACCATAATGGGCCGGCCCAGCTAACGGCCCACAAAATTTAGCGGACCATAATGGGCCAGCCCATCTAAAGGCCCACACGATTTTGCAGACCATAATGAGTCGGCCTACCTAAAGGCCCACAAGATTTTGCGGACAACAATGGGCCGGCCCAGCTAAAGGCCCACAAGATTCTGCAGACCATAATGGGCCGGTCCAGCTAAAGGCCCAACATTCTCTATCAAAACGGCCCGTCAACGGCCTGTCCTAAACTTGTCATCAACACGGCCCATGGTCACTTCTGGCCCGTTAACAGTCCGCTAAGTAATTGGGGCGAATTACGGCCCGGTGTATTTCCAGCCTGTTAAAGGTCCGACTTCATTTGGGCCCATTTACAGGCCACCAAAACTTTCGGCCCATAAACGACCGTGAAGGATTTGGGTCATATTCGGCCATGTCTGACATTCGGCCTGTTAGAGGTCCACTATAGATTTGGGCCACTTTCGGCCTGTTGTCATTTTCGGCCTGTTAACGCCGGACGAAAATCATGGGCCATATGTGGCCAAACATCATATCGGGCCCATTAAAGGCCCATATAAAATGACGATAATCTAGCCCGACCGAAGTTCCGCCCTGTTAAAGGCCCGTGTATTAGGTCGGCGCATTTATGGCTCGTCCAAATTTCGGCCTGTCAAAGATCCGCATCGTAAATGGGCCACCATTTCGTCCTGCTAAGACCAGTGGGTTATTTGGCACAATCAGGGCCCAATCTCACTTCCGGTCTATTAAAGGCCCATGTTTTTTATGGGCTCGAGATATTTACACCTGTAAACGGCCTATTTTCACTGAGGGCCCAAATTATGTTTAGGCCTATTAAAGGCCCACTATGGGCATAGGCCTACCAGAAAAATATGAAAGCTTATGCTGATTTAGGCCCAGATATTTTTAGTAGGCTACATGCCAATTTCGGCCCGTAATCGTTTTTAGCCCAATTGGAATGGGCCCAACGAATGTTGGCATGTTGGGGTCCTACGAAGGTTTCGGCCGAATACATTACTAAGATAAACCTACACTATACAAAAATAGCGTCGTAATTACTACAGCCTGTGGCAGCATCAGAAATGTTGTATCACAACAAAATAAATTCCAACCATACAACAAAAGGCCTGTTGGCATAAAGTTTACAGTCTTTCCAGATAAAAGCACCATCAGATGTATAGAAGCACAGATCATTTGACCTGAGTGCTAATGTTTCAGTCTATAGAATTTGATGGAGTAGCAGGATCTCCACCTTTTTCCGCCATTGCTCTTGAACAATGAAGCGAATGTCCGATAGTCTGGTTTCAAAACCATTCATATCTTGACGACATTTCTCAACCACCATTCTTGTTTCCGAAACAACGTCCATTAGGGATTGGACTTGTGTCTGGAGCACAGATATATCACTCTGTCTAGCCGGAAGATTTTGTTCAGTAGGCGATTTGGACGAGTTACCTTGACAACCAACCCAGAATTACGCAGGAAGGTGCTTTTTGCACTATTAGTGGAGAGATACTGACGCACTGTAGCAAGTGGTGACATTGTGCCTGTGGTAGCCTCGTCACCATCAGGTGGTTGTGGCTGTTCAATCATTTTTTCCATAGCATCCTGAAAGTTTGAACTTGTAGATTAGTGTACCAGATAAGTTACTAATGTGATAAAAACAAACAAAGTAGGTTAAACATTTATACATAACTTATTTTGGTGAACTATTGTAATACATTAGCATGTATTGTAGTGCCAACTACATAATAAAATAACTTTCGGAACATATTTCCATGTATTATGCCTACTGTATTGTCTATTTCCTCACATTCGTTGAGATCTAAGGATAAAGAGACATGGTTTAAAGTAAGATGAACATAGTGTGACATCATTCATATCATGGGCAAACAAATATAAAACAAACATGCTATTTTATCATTGTGTGCGCACGTGAACATAACAACTAGATTACAGATCAAGACCAAAAGAATATCCTTCATCTCTTTTAAACCATGTAAGGTGAAATGATACGTTAAGACAACTGTGTATAAAAGTGAACAGAGTAACTGACATTGGCTGCAAACCAAGTAGTTAAATGAACACATCACAGTACCAATCAGTTCATGGCAGGAGGAGTAAGGACTTACAACAGTGGCTTGAACTGGCGTGCTCATGCCCTTCATCTTGCTGGTGTGGTAATCCTTGAAGATTTGCACTGCATTCGGTTCAGGTTCTTTTTGGTCCGCACGGGCTTTCCTCTGTATTTGGAACAAGTCAATATAGATACGATAATATGGCAGAAAAAAAGAAGGAAGTAGCAACTATTTACAAGAGCCTCGCAGCGTGCAATATAGCTACAAGATCCTGTTGTCTCTTGGAATTTCACTTTAGAACGGTTGGTTTTGTTCTTCAAACAGTTAGCCTAGAAGAAGATACACTTGTAAGGCACATACATAAATACAAGTTCAATATGTGGTCTGATCAAATACATATACACTACTAGGGAAAAGCCTATACACAGAATCTTAGCAGCAGCGCGGTTCAAAATGGGGCGCTGCTGCTAACTAGTTGTAGCGCGTGTTATGTAAACTCCCTGCTGATAAGGATTTAGCAGTAGCACGCTCGGCCAGAAACGCGCTGCTACAAAAATCGACCGACGGTGTTCACCTAACTCTAAGTAGCAGTAGCGCGGTCGCAAGAACAGCGCTACTGCAAAGTATGTAGTAGTAGCGCGCTTTTTTCGAGATCGTTGCTGGTAAGTTTCAAATTGCCACAATTTTTTGTCCCGGTTAGCAGTAGCGCCGTACCGCAAAGCGCGCTGCTGCTAAATTCTTAGCAGCAGCGCGTTTTCGCTCCCGCGCTACTGCTAACCCGCACCAACTGTAATGCCCTCGATGCGGCTATATCTCCCACGTGTCGAAGCACGACTTAGAGGCATAACCGCATTGAAAGCAATGTCTTAAGTGAGGTAATCTTCACACAACCCATGTAATACATAAGGGAAAGAGATACATAGTTGGCTCACAATCGCCACTTCACACAATTACATGAATAAAGCATTACATCATCCAGATACAATCAAGGTCCAACTACGGAACCAAAATAAAAGAAGAACCCCAAATGCGACAAAGGTCCCCGATCGACCCCAACTGGGCTCCACTACTGATCAACTAGAACGAAACAACACAAAGGGCAAGATCTTCATCGAGCTCCTCCTTGAGCTTGGTTGCGTCACCTGCTCGGTAACATAGGCACCTGCAAACTGGTTTTGGAAGTATCTGGTGAGTCACGAGGACTCAGCAATCTCAAAACCCGCGAGATCAAGACTATTTAAGCTTATAGGAAGGATGGAGTAATGAGGTGGAGCTGCAGCAAGCGACTAGCATATATGGTGGCTACAATCGCAAAAGAGAGCGAGAAGAGAAGCAAGGCACGGTCGTGAAGCTAGTAGCGATCAAGAAGTGATCCTGAAACTACTTACGTCAAACATAACTCCAACACCGTGTTCACTTCCCGGACTCCGCCGAGAAGAGACCATCACGGTTACACACGCGGTTGATGTATTTTAATTAAGGTCAACTTCGGGTTTTCTACAACCGGACATTAACAAATTCCCATCTGCCCATAACCGCAGGCACGGCTTTCGAAAGTTCAAATCCCTGCAGGGGTGTCCCAACTTAGCCCATGACAAGCTCTCACGGTCAACGAAGGAATAGACCTCCACCCGAGACACTCCGATCAGACTCGGTATCCCGGTACAACAAGACATTTCGACAGGGTAAAACTAAACCAGCAACACCGCCCGAATGTGCCGACAAATCCCGATAGGAGCTGCACATATCTCTTTCTCAGGGCACACTCAAATGAGACTAGCTACGAGTAAAACCAACCCTCAAGTTTCCTCGAGGTGGCCCCGCAGGCAGCTCAGTTCGGACCAACACTCAGAGGAGCACTGGCCCGAGGGGTTAGAATAAAGATAACCCTTGAGTCTGCAGAACCCAAGGGAAGGTGGTAGGTTGTTAGTGCAAATGGTAAAACCAATGTTGGGCATTGCTGGAGGAGCTTTACTTAAGGCGAACTGTCAAGGGGTTCCCATTATAGCCCAACCGCGTAAGGAACGCAAAATCCGGGAACATAACACCGATATGACGGAAACTAGGGCGGCAAGAGTGGAACAAAACACCAGGCATAAGGCCGAGCCTTCCACCCTTTACCAAGTATATAGATGCATTAATTAAATAAGATATATTGTGATATCCCAACAAGTAAACATGTTCCAACAAGGAACAACATCTCCATGTTCCAACAAGGAACAAACTTCAATCTTCACCTGCAACTAACAACGCTATAAGAGGGGCTGAGCAAAGCGGTAACATAGCCAATCAACGGTTTTCTAGGACATGGTGGGTTAGAGGTTTGACATGGCAATTTGGGAGGCTGACAAGCAAATGGTAGGCATCGTAGCATTGGCATAGCAAAAGAGCGAGCAAACTAGAATATCAAAGATAGTAGTGATTTCGAGGGTATGATCATCTTGCCTGATATCCCGCAAGGAAGAAGAACGAGTCCATGAAGAAGACAAACGGACGTAGTCGAACGAATCCTCACAACTCCGGAACGAAACCGAAGCTAACGAGAGAAGCAAACCGGAAAGAAGCAAACAATATAGTAAACACACAAGCATAAACATGTCATGATGCAGAAACAAGTATGATGCATGTCCGGTTTAAAGAGGCATGGCATGGCAATATGCAACAAACAACACTACAAGTTAAGTGGAGCTCAATATGCAACGAGTTGCATATTGACGAAACACCACATCAATTATTTAGTTCTCTCTCGTTTATGATACTCAACAATTATTAAACGTTAATTAACATGGCAAGAGGTGGAGCATAATAAAACTACCTATTTAGGCTAGTTTAAACGAGGCATGAGGAGGAGCAGCGGGGAATCAACGGGGTGAAGAGGTCGGGCACGCCGGGGAGGACGGGCAGCGGGATGACGCGAGGTCGCAGGGGAAGCGGGCGACAGAGCAAGGTGGTGGTGGTGGACGCGGGCCAGCTCGATCCGGTCGGATCCGACAGCTCGGGTCAGGGACGAGGCCGGAGATGCGAGGACGGGCAGGTCGGCGGTGAGAGGCGAGCAACGCGGGCTTCTGCTGGGCATGGAGGACGACGCCTGCGGGCGAAGGTGCTCGAGGAGCTCCTCTCCTCGAGCGCTCGGGCAACAGGGCTTGGCGAGGAGGAGGCGCACAGGCGCAGCTGACGGAGGTGGTGGTGTTGCAGAGGCCGGGCAAGGGGCTGAACGGCCTCGCGCACAGCGGAGGGAGGAGGCGACGAGGGGAAGGTAGGGACGGCGCGATGGAGGAGGACTCGTGGTGGAGGCGGCAAGCCGGCGAAGGGATCGGGTGCAGGGAGCTCCACTCCTTGGCTCGATGCGTGCGTGTGGCGGCGCAGGGAGGGGAACGAGGGAGAGAGCGAGGGATCGAGAGAGAGCATGGTCGGGCTAGGGTTAGATAGGTGGGTCCGGCTGGGCCTGAGGAGGTGGGCTGGGTCGGCCCAGGTGGAGAAAGGAGTGGCCAGAGGTCTGGCTGGGCTCTCTTCTCCCTCTCTCTTTTATTTAGCAAAAGCAGTAAATAGCAAAGAAAGAAAAAGGAGATAAAGAAAGGGTTGGAGAAATAATTTGAGCATGGGGGTAATTTTTCTGGATTCGCAAAAATATGGTCGTTCCAAGAAAAATAGAAAGGCCATGATTGAAAGATTTAGATTCAAACTCATTTGAATTTAAATCAAATGATTTGAATAGGAAGTGAGGGTTGGGAAGGTCCAAAAATGTTCGGATTTTTGGTGGAGCTCCGGAATATGATGAAAGAATATATGGCAAGGTCGGACACCAAGAGTTAAGATAACAAAGGCATTAGGATAATTTGCAAGTCTGTTATGATCAACTCCAAAAAATGAAATATTTATTGTAGCTCCCTAATAATAGTAGGAGACTTTGAATATGTTTTAAAGAGAAATCACCATGTGAATATCCCTCGATTTAAATGGATCAAAGATCCATGCCATTTATTTAGTTGAGTTGCAAAAGATTTATGAAATGGTGGCATGATGACATGATGCAATGCAAAAATAAATAGATCAAGCACAAATGAAACACACGGCGAAACCCGGAATATATGGAAGTATTCTCGAGCATCGGACTTGGGGCGTTAAAACAATCCACCACTACAAGAGGATCTCGTCCCGAGATCTAGGATGGCACCGGAGAGAAAACGGAAGAGGAAGAGAAGAGGTAAAACTAAGTTGCTTCTTCGACAAAAGAGTGAAACCAAAGAACCTTGAGAGGTTGAAAAGTTTAAAAGAAAGAGCACAACAGAGATGAACGAGACTGCAAACAATCCGTTAGATAAGAGGAACGTGGGATACGACGAGACCCAAGAGGTTAAGTGACAAGATAGATATTGAAACCACTCTGGTTAAACAAGATAGAGAAGGAATAAGATTGATATAATTTGGGAAACACTCCAACTGAAAAGAGATGAAAGACTTGATAAGATGAAAAGAACTTGAGCAGAGAAGATACAACACTCCGGTTAAATGGGTAAGCATGGAAAGAACACGGTCCTCTCAATTTGAGATGATGAGCGAAGAGAGCAACATCACAATGCCTCCGGAAGAAAGAATAGAAGATAGATCATTGGAATAAAAGAATGGAGAAAAAAACAACATGTACTACCTCAAATGAATTTGAGAGAGCATCTTTAAAAAGAAGGATTGAACGGAGTTGTTGGAAAACCAACAACGAAACGAAAAGAATAAGCTTGTAGTGGGCTTATAGAAACATCTCAAAATTATGAGGTGACAAACGGCCACTAACGGAAATAATTGATTTGATTGAGAGCACCAAAGAGATGAAAAACTTGTTCCATCAAGATGGAAAAGAGATAACTTGGGTCATTAATAAGCACCAAAATAGCGACATTCCTTAGGGAAGGCTTTAGGTGAAATCTATACCAAGATAACTCCAACAAGGAGATTGATGGACTTAAAATACCTCAATCTTGACAACTTGAATAACCAAGGGAAATTGTCAAGAGTGACATAACACCACCTCAAATGATATGGTTGAAAGAATTGCACTTTAAAATGCAAGATAAAGAATACTTGAGCTCCGCTGAAAAGAATCTTGAAGAACGCTTCGAGAATGAATTAAAATCCTTTGTGAACCATCATGTAGCCTCCATAAAGAACTCCGGTAATAAAAGGATGATAGAAGGAAATAGAATTTGGGAACACAAGGTGAAGCCTTGCGATAATTTAGATGGAGCTTCAGGACGATATAATGAGAAAACTTTGAACTACGGAAAAGAAGAGATGAACAACTTAGAACTGGGAAATTGATACCATTACGAACTCCGGAAGAAAGAATTAATCACTTGGATGAAATAATAATAAGAATTATGTTATGTTTATCCTTCACCAATTAAATTGATGACAATCAACGGATGTGGCATACTACTTATTCTCGTAGAAAGGATTAAAAGAGATATATCAAAACTTGAGAAGGTCTTCTACGAACCACCGGTAGGATTTGGAAAGGACGAATGAATTGATATGATAACAAAGAAAGAGAACTCTTGAACGAACCACCGTAAGAATTGAAATTGAACGTAGCAAATGCACAAATCACCGGGAAGAATTGGAGAAAAAGAAAACGAAGATAGTTGAGAGGATTTAGATACAAGAGAATGAAGAGATCATGAACTGATTAGAGGATATTTGAATGATTCACCGGTAAGATTTGGAAAACAAGAGTTGAAAGCTGAGAATGAGGAATTATGAAATGATGGCCTTCAGAGGAAAGTAGTGGAAACAACTCATGAAATGCTCCGGATGGGTATGAAAAGAATTCTCACAATCGAAACAATTATGAGAGAATGGCATCAATCTAGAACCATGAAGCTTGAAGAGAATGGAGCAAGATTTAAGAGAAACTCTTCTTCAGTCTTCAAAATTCGAGAATGACGACGAAAAACACCACCATGAATTGTTGAGATACCGCGGGAGAATGAAAAACAAAGAGGTTGAGCCAACAATGAAAAAATAATTTGAAAGATCTTGGAGGAAGACATTTGACTGATGATAACTCATTCTTACGTCAAACTTTGCAATGAATTTGAGAATAACTCCGGAAAGAATTAGAAGAGTCAGGTAAGATCCTGGGAAAAGACCTGTGGGTTAGGGCCCACTCAAAAGAACACCGTTGAAAAGATTTAAAAGAGATGTTGCACCGGTTGAATTAAATGACTTGAATGAGATACCAATCTCGAAAGAGCTTGAACGAATGCAGAGTGGAAACACGAATCTTCGAGATATCTTGAGCACTCCGGAATAACAAATAGCGAGAAGTAGAATGATAATGAGGTGCACCGGTATGAGAAGACATTGAAATGAGGAAAAAGGTATGATCAACAAAACTTGACTTGAATCCACCGGAGAAGAGAAAGGAATGAGGAATGACGAACTAGTAGAACATCTTCTTGAGAACCACCGGGTAAGAACATTGACGGAAAAGAATGGAGAAACTTCACAAAAATAAAAGGATACTTGGTAAAGACATCTTAGTCCTTGAGGAAAAAGGGTGGGTGGGCGGGAAAAAACAAAGGCAACTTGGAGATGGATGAAACAAACACCGTTGAGAAGAAATGATAATTGGTCTTGCTAATGTTGAAGTGATCGGATCCACTTGAAGAGAAACACGCCGGTTGAAAAGGATTGACATGACAATCTCGATTGTCGAGAAGGATTGGTATTCACATCGGAGTATGAGAACACCATTTCGGAAAGGTATGGAATCAACACTTGACATTGAAGCAACTCGAATACCACAACTCAAAACAAAAACAAAGGACTGGCTTGCAGAATAAGCCGGAACAAACATATGATAGAGATTTCGTCCGAAGTTTTCGTGGTGGGGCCTACACGGGCTCGATCGTACAACACCATCATGTACAAGGCAGTGCACATGACATACGAAGCGTCCCCGAGTCGGCATAGCCACGGACTCTTTAAGACACAGCAAGACCACTGTAAAACGAACCGTGAATAGGCGGACCACTAGACGTCGAACCCCAATTTCATATCATACATCCATCGGAAAGATATCCTAAGAGCTACTTGAATTCCCACCTATGAAACTCCCGAAATTTTCCGGTTATGCAATCGGGTGTTGGGGATACAGGGGAAGCATAATATCTCACCCAGACTAGCAAACCCTACATCTAGCTGTATCCATCCTTCAACACATAACCAAGAAACCTTCGGAAATCGTTTACCTCAACCTTCGAAAAGCATCCGTTATACGAGTCATGGCAATACTCCCGTACTCACCTCAGTACTGGGTTATCGGGGTTATCTCACCAACAACTGCATAAAAGAGATTTTCGATGTCAGCGTACTAAACTTAGGTATTCCAGAACTGCAACGATAAAATTATGACGACAACACCTCAGAGCTCAACTCCCCGGGACACTTCTACTAAACCCCTGACAGGAGGCACCAAGACAATGTTCTCATCATAAAACCATCGGAACGATTCCAAGATACCCGCGTGATCCTAAAATTTTTTTAGTGAAATTTGAGAAGAGAAGAGTCAAAACTCTACGTCAGGATGCCTTACCAGAGCGATGAAGAGACTGGGGAGTAAAAAGAATTCCTAACTCTCCGATATATATAATCCTAAATGACTCAAAACATTTTTCTAGACACAACTCGGCTGCTAAAAATGATCAAGCAGTGGGGCTCCTAAGGTCGGGGAAGGCTCTGATTACCAACTTGTAAAGCCCTCGATGCGGCTATATCTCCCACGTGTCGAAGCACGACTTAGAGGCATAACCGCATTGAAAGCAATGTCGCAAGTGAGGTAATCTTCACACAACCCATGTAATACATAAGGGAAAGAGATACACAGTTGGCTCACAATCGCCACTTCACACAATTACATGAATAAAGCATTACATCATCCAGATACAATCAAGGTCCGACTACGGAACCAAAATAAAAGAAGAACCCCAAATGCGACAAAGGTCCCCGATCGACCCCAACTGGGCTCCACTACTGATCAACTAGAACGAAACAACACAAAGGGCAAGATCTTCATCGAGCTCCTCCTTGAGCTTGGTTGCGTCACCTGCTCGGTAACATAGGCACCTGCAAACTGGTTTTGGAAGTATCTGGTGAGTCACGAGGACTCAGCAATCCCAAAACCCGCGAGATCAAGACTATTTAAGCTTATAGGAAGGATGGAGTAATGAGGTGGAGCTACAGCAAGCGACTAGCATATATGGTGGCTACAATCGCAAAAGAGAGCGAGAAGAGAAGCAAGGCACGGTCGTGAAGCTAGTAGCGATCAAGAAGTGATCCTGAAACTACTTACGTCAAACATAACTCCAACACCGTGTTCACTTCCCGGACTCCGCCGAGAAGAGACCATCATGGTTACACACGCGGTTGATGTATTTTAATTAAGGTCAACTTCGGGTTTTCTACAACCGGACATTAACAAATTCCCATCTGCCCATAACCGCGGGCACGGCTTTCGAAAGTTCAAATCCCTGCAGGGGTGTCCCAACTTAGCCCATGACAAGCTCTCACGGTCAACGAAGGAATAGACCTCCACCCGAGACACTCCGATCAGACTCGGTATCCCGGTACAACAAGACATTTCGACAGGGTAAAACTAAACCAGCAACACCGCCCGAATGTGCCGACAAATCCCGATAGGAGCTGCACATAGCTCTTTCTCAGGGCACACTCAAATGAGACTAGCTACGAGTAAAACCAACCCTCAAGTTTCCCCGAGGTGGCCCCGCAGGCAGCTCAGTTCGGACCGACACTCAGAGGAGCACTGGCCCGGGGGGGTTAGAATAAAGATGACCCTTGAGTCTGCAGAACCCAAGGGAAGGTGGTAGGTTGTTAGTGCAAATGGTAAAACCAATGTTGGGCATTGCTGGAGGAGCTTTACTTAAGGCGAACTGTCAAGGGGTTCCCATTATAGCCCAACCGCGTAAGGAACGCAAAATCCGGGAACATAACACCGATATGACGGAAACTAGGGCGGGAAGAGTGGAACAAAACACCAGGCATAAGGCCGAGCCTTCCACCCTTTACCAAGTATATAGATGCATTAATTAAATAAGATATATTGTGATATCCCAACAAGTAAACATGTTCCAACAAGGAACAACATCTCCATGTTCCAACAAGGAACAAACTTCAATCTTCACCTGCAACTAACAACGCTATAAGAGGGGCTGAGCAAAGCGGTAACATAGCCAATCAACGGTTTGCTAGGACATGGTGGGTTAGAGGTTTGACATGGCAATTTGGGAGGCTGACAAGCAAATGGTAGGCATCGTAGCATTGGCATAGCAAAAGAGCGAGCAAACTAGCATATCAAAGATAGTAGTGATTTCGAGGGTATGATCATCTTGCCTGATATCCCGCAAGGAAGAAGAACGAGTCCATGAAGAAGACAAACGGACGTAGTCGAACGAATCCTCACAACGCCGGAACGAAACCGAAGCTAATGAGAGAAGCAAACCGGAAAGAAGCAAACAATATGGTAAACACTCAAGCATAAACATGTCATGATGCACAAACAAGTATGATGCATGTGCGGTTTAAAGAGGCATGGCATGGCAATATGCAACAAACAACACTACAAATTAAGTGGAGCTCAATATGCAACGAGTTGCATATTGACGAAACACCACATCAATTATTTAGTTCTCTCTCGTTTATGATACTCAACAATTATTAAACGCTAATTAACATGGCAAGAGGTGGAGCATAATAAAACTACCTATTTAGGCAAGTTTAAACGAGGCATGAGGAGGAGCAGCAGGGAATCAACAGGGTGAAGAGGTCGGGCGCGCCGGGGAGGACGGGCAGCGGGATGACGTGAGGTCGCAGGGGAAGCGGGCGACGGAGCAAGGTGGTGGTGGTGGACGCGGGCCATCTCGATCCAGTCGGATCCGACAGCTCGGGTCAGGGACGAGGCCGGAGATGCGAGGACGGGCAGGTCGGCGGTGAGAGGCGAGCGACGCGGGCTTCTGCTGGGCATGGAGGACGATGCCTGCGGGCGAAGGTGCTCGAGGAGCTCCTCTCCTCGAGCGCTCGAGCGACAGGGCTTGGCGAGGAGGAGGCGCACAGGCGCAGCCGATGTAGGTGGTGGTGTTGCAGAGGTCGGGCACGGGGCTGAACGGCCTCGCGCGCAGCAGAGGGAGGAGGCGACGAGGGGAAGGTAGGGACGGCGCGACGGAGGAGGACTCGTGGTGGAGGCGGCAAGCCAGCGAGGGGATCGGGCGCAGGGAGCTCCACTCCTTGGCTCGATGCGTGCGTGTGGCGGCGCAGGGAGGGGAACGAGGGAGAGAGCGAGGGATCGAGAGAGAGCGTGGTCGGGCTAGGGTTAGATAGGCGGGTCCAGCTGGGCCTGAGGAGGTGGGCTGGGTCGGCCCAGGTGGAGAAAGGAGTGGCCAGAGGTCTGGCTGGGCTCTCTTCTCCCTCTCTCTTTTATTTACCAAAAGCAGTAAATAGCAAAGAAAGAAAAAGGAGATAAAGAAAGGGTTGGAGAAATAATTTGAGCATGGGGGTAATTTTCCCGGACTCGCAAAAATATGCTCGTTCCAAGAAAAATAGAAAGGCCATGATTGAAAGATTTAGATTAATACTCATTTGAATTTAATTCAAATGATTTGAATAGGAAGTGAGGGTTGGGAAGGTCCAAAAATGTTCAGATTTTTGGTGGAGCTCCGGAATATGATGAAAGAATATATGGCAAGGTCGGAGAACAAGAGTTAAGATAACAAAGGCATTAGGATAATTTGCAAGTGTGTTATGATCAATTCCAAAAAATGAAATATTTATTATAGCTCCCTAATAATAGTAGGAGACTTTGAATATGTTTTAAAGAGAAATCACCATGTGAATATCCCTCAATTTAAATGGATCAAAGATCCATGCCATTTATTTAGTTGAGTTGCAAAAGATTTATGAGATGGTGGCATGATGACATGATGCAATGCAAAAATAAATAGAGCAAGCACAAATGAAACACACGGCGAAACCCGGAATATATGGAAGTCTTCTCGAGCATCGGACTCGGGGCGTTACACCAACCCAACACCTTTCCCCACCCGTCCCTCCCCTCCCCCTCCTCCTTTCCCTTCCCCTACCTCCCCCTCCTCTCTTCCCTTCCCCCTACCTCCACCACATGCTCCCACTCTAGCTCTTCTTCTTCTCCTCAATACTTCTCCCGCATTACTCTCTCTCTTCTATCCACCTTTCTCTCTCTTCATTACTCCTACATAACTACACCACCTCCATTAATGCATCTCCTTTCTTTTTTTCCTTCCCCATCCACTAGTTGAAGTTGTCTCCTCCCAAATTAGGTAGCTTGGTAGATGTAGGATTTAGTTAAGTGACCTATTTGCCCCCTAACTAGATCTATCTTTGTCAAGAAGAGCTTTGTGCACTTTTGATCTCCCTACAACATCATCTCCACCGTGTGCTCGATCTCGATCGAGATAGAGGTGATGAAAATTTCATGCTTTTGCAAAATGGAAATGTGTTTATGTGTGTGTGATATGTTTGTGGAAATTGTGTGTGTGGCATGAGTTGACAGCCGCCAAATTGTGCTTTTGAGTTGCCTATGTTTTGCCGAAATGTCGATTTATTTCCGTTTCGGCGAATTTCGGGCAAACTCTAGATCCATATATGTCCTATTTTTAGGGATGGTAATGCCAAATTTTTTTATGACTTTGATGCATGCATGCATTTTTATAATCAATTTTTTTATTATTACCGTGCAGAGTTGACAATGGTCAGTGGAACGATGGTGGACAGGTGGTTGCGGTCGGCGGTGCAGGACATGAAAGAAAATAACCGGACAGAGGTTTTATGTCCGTGTCGAAAATGCAAAGGAATAGTTTGGCTCAACCCCCTTGACGATGGTCGTGTCGAAGCGCACCTGCTCATGACTGGTTTCATGGATGGCTATACTCGGTGGATAATTGAAGATGAGGATGACGATTTTGAGGATGCCGACGGGGCAGGCAATGATGACACGGGGCAAGACGAAGAGATGATCGATAATGGCGGCGGGGAAGAGGCCGGACATGGCGGCGGAGAAGGGGCCGGACATGGCAGAGGAGAAGGGGCCGAACATGGCGGTGGAGAGAACGACATGGACTCCACGCAGCAGAGTTCGTCGGTACTAAGTTCAATTGTGCGGGACCCTCATGTTCAAGCATTGCTTCGCAAGGAGACGAGTACTGAGAGAGCTGCTTCTAGAGAGGGGGCTAAGCTGGAGCAACTGGTGGTAGACTCGAACACTCCATTGTATGATGGTTGCAATCCTGAGGTGACCCTGTTGAGTTTCACGCTCCAACTCTTGAAGACGAAGGCTAAAAACAAATGGACCGACACTAGCCTCGATGAGCATCTCAAGTACCTAAAGGATGTTCTTCCCGCGGGTAATCTATGTCCTACTAGTGTTGATGAGGCCAAGAAGATCGTGTGCCCTCTTGATCTGCCACACGTTAGATACCATGTGTCGGTGTACTAAAGTAGGGGTATCTTAGTACCCGGAACTTGTGCACGGGCAGTCGCAGCGTCCCGCGGCAAGGCTTGCCGGGCGTCCGCCAAGACCCTTCGCTATTCATATTACTGCCATTCAAGAACAAAGTATTAACCGAGAAGACAAGGCCCCAGCAAGAGAAGCTTGCCGGGAAGGACAAGACCCCGGCGAGAGGAGCTTGCCGGGAAGGCCAACCAAGGCACTTCAGAAAACTTGCCGCGACGCACCGCGCGTCCCGGCAAGACCCGACGAGCGGCAAGCTTGCGGGTGCGACAAGACAAAGACCGCGGCAAGGCACTTGCCGCGGCAAAGCCACCACTCTGCGCCCACGCTCCAGCTCACCCGACGACGTGTCGCTGCAGGATCACTCCTGGTGTACGTGGTGGGTAGCTGTGCAGCCAAGCGGTGCGAGGTGGCGATGGAGATGACAAGGAGGCCATCGTGGCGATCGGTGGCGCCCCTAACGGTCGCTTCCTGCACTGTTTGGACGACCGGACGGGCATTAAATGCCCTTGTCCACTGCCGTCAGAGTTAGGTAGGGGCACTGTTGATAGTGGTTGTACCAACCCGCGTTTTTACATTTTTACCCCTCTCTCTGCGTTGCCACCTGTCGGTGACCCCTTTAGACTATAAAAAGGAGGCCCATGCGCACGTAGAAGGGGTGTGACTCATTCGAAACCACAGCATACCCACACTTTGGAGCAAGAATAGAATAGAAACACAAAGCAGCAGTAGGAGTTTTATCTCCCCGGAGAGCTCCGAAGCTCGGTAAAATCCCTCGCGTGCTCGACCTCGATTTTCTCTTCGTGCGCCCTCCGCTCCCTACCGGACCGAAAAGGGGCCCTGCCCCATTGGGTCCTCGTTTCCCCACGACATCTCTGGCGCGCCAGGTAGGGGGCGTCGAGGTTGTGCGAACATGATCCGGTCTCCGCGCGCGCTACATCAACATCTTCATCGACATGCCACCGAAGAAGAAGACTTCGGAGGTGGCCGCTCCGTCTACGTCGATTCCACCACCGCCGGAGCAAACGAGCGGTGGGGTAGATGCCGGCGGAGGAGCGGGCGCCGACGGTGGGACTCACATCATCACCAGGACCAAGGACAAGGCCCCGCAAGCTTCCGCATCTGTACATACGCCGAACCCTTCTCAGGGAGTGCAAAATCGACAACGCCGTGGTGCTCCTAGGACCGTACTTGCGTTGGAGCAAGGCCAAGCTGGTGGATCTCGGGGCGTCCAAGACCAGCGTGCACGCCAGCATGGTGGCACGAGTGAGGTGCGGTCACCTGGATGGGGTACTGCTCCTTTCAACCCAGTTGGGAGTCCGAGCATATCCCGCTCCTCGCGCCACTCGCCGCCGCCGGCGAAGACCCCAGAGGAAGCACTGGCCCGAGCCCAGCTGCTTCTAGATTACCCTCCAGCGCCAAACAAGATCGACGACTGGAGGATGACCATTCAGAGTGTCGTGTCTGGGGACGAGCACCTATGGGGCAGGGGGGCGAGGGCCGCACGAAGAGCAGATCGAGGTCACACACGCGGGGGTATTTTACCCAGCTTCGGAGCTCTCCGGAGAGATAAAACTCCTACTGCTGCTTTGTGTTGTATTTGTTCCTGCTCGAGAGCGCGAGCGTGTAGTGGTGCTGGATGTGTCGAATGGACCGAACCCCTTCTACGTGCGCATGGGCCTCCCTTTTATAGTCTAAGGGGGTTACCGGCAGGTGGCAGCGTAGGAAGAGGGGGTAAAAGAGTAAAAACGCAGGTTGGTACAACATGTTCAACAGTGTCCCCTTCCTAACTCTAACGGCAAGGGACAAAGGCATTTAATGCCCGTCTGGTCGCCCCAACAGTGCAAGGAAATGACCGTTAGGTGCGCCACCGTTCGCCACGATGGCCTCCTTGTCAGCTCCGCTTGCCACCTCGCATAGCATGGCTGCACAGCGCCTCGCCACGTGCTCCTGGGATGGCCCTGGGGTGACACGTCGTTGGATGCGCTGGAGCTTGGGTGCAGGATGGCAGCCTTGCTGCGGCAAGTGCCTTGCCGCGGCCCTTCTCTGGTTGCGCCGACAAGCTTGCCGGTCGTCGGGCCTTGCCGGGACGCGCGGGGCGTCGCGGCAAGTCTTCAGGACGCGCCTTGGTTGGCCTTCCCGGCAAGCTCCTCTTATCGGGGCCTTGTTCTTCCCGGCAAGCTCCTCTTGCCGGGTCTTTGTCCACTTGGTTGATACTTTGTTCTTGAATGGCAGTAAGTGGAAAGGACGGAGGGTCTTGGCGGGCGCTAGGCCAGCCTTGCCGCGGGGTGCTGCAACTACCCGTGCACAAGTTCGGGGTACTAAGGTACCCCTACTTTAGTACACCGACAGGAGCCCCCGGGCCTGGGCCATACACGGTGCCGAGCGCTGTTGGGCCAGGCCCAAAACAGTGCACGGGCACGCGTGGCCTGGGTCCACACAAAAACCTACTCCGCTTCCACCGCGTCCCCCGCAACGACACGCGTCGATTGCGGCATCGTGGGAGGCGTGGGTAGTGTGCGCGATTTTCAAGGCGCCCACCCCCGTGATCACGGGCAGGGTGAGGTCACTTCATCTGTCGCCTCGGCTTCGCCTCCCCGCCACGCGGCTCCCATGTGCGTGGGGTCGTGGGCGGTGAAGGTGGGAAACCGAGCCGTCACGGGCGGAGGTGCTGGGTCGGCCCCGTTCCTCTACTCTCCCCATGGTCCGATTGGCTGAGCGGGGCGGCCGCGCCCCCACCTCGCTCCTTAAAAAGGGGCGGAAGGGGAGCGCAAAGATCTCCACTTCCTCATCTTCTCCTTTCTTCAACTTCTGCTACCCTTCCTCTCATCCCCCATGGAGGAAGGGAACCCTGGTCCTTCATCGGTGGCGGCGAGGGTCACCACCAGGCAGCGCGCCTCTCCCTATCCCGCACCGGTGGTGGCGGAGCCAGCCACGAGGAGAAGAGGGAGGGGGCGAGGTCGTGGACGAGGTCGAGGACGTGGTCGGAGCGCTCGTGGACGAGGCGGCCGGGGCGTGCGCCACCCCCGCCTCCGCCGGCAGCTCCTCTCCTCGAGGCGGTCCACACCGGGGACGATCCGTGGGAGTTCTTCGTCAAGCTGCGCCGGGCACCTCGTCGTCGCCTCCGGCTTCCGGCTCCGTTTGCGAGCGCAATGGAGCCGGACCCGCCCGAGATGCAGGAATTGCGCATGAGGGGCTGTGGGATCAGCGGCACGCGAGTTAGTGTCGTATCCCCAGCCCCCGGCGTGATGTATTTTGATCAAGGGTGGAAGACGTTCGCCCGCATCCACAGCTTGACGGCGGGGTTCACCCTCCACTTTAAGTTAATGGAGGGCGACCTTCTCGCCGTCAAGGTCTTTGGGGACTCCGGCACCCGGGCGAGATGCTGCGTGGACAGCTCCTCCGAAAGCGAAGACTCCCCCTTGAGCGAGAGTGACGAGGAGGAGAGCAACAGCGACGACGAGGACGGCAGCGGGCCCGACTAGGCGTCGGCCATCGCCTCGCGCGCCACCGGCGACCCCATCATCCGGGTCGCCGGCCTTCTGAACTCCCCGGGGTCGTCTCCTTGGGCGGCTGGCGTAGGGAGGCTGCGGAAGAGGAAGAGGGGTGGCGGCAAGGCCGTCAAGTCGGAGTACGAGGGCGTGGTGCCCTCGACAGCGTGCTGACGTCCTGCCGCCCCGTCTTCGAGCTCTGCTTCCGGCGCCTCCGTCTCCGCCAAGCCCCTGGCCGACCCCCGGGATGTTCTCTTGTTGTCTTCTGGCACCCGTAGCTCACCTAGGCGCCCCTTTTGCCCTCCCCGGCAAACTTCTCTTGCCGGGGCCTCCTTGACCTACCTCCTGAAGAGAGAAACAAGAGAGGAGGGATTACGGGCATCTTATCTTTTCAATTTGTAAGCCTTCGGGCCTTAGCTGCATTTAAAACTTGTAATCCTCTCTTTCATGTTTTTCATCCTCTATGGACTTGTACTGGAATGGGATGTTTTTTAATGAAAAAGGGGGGATGCTTGTCGGGTTATATCCTTTACTTGATTCTATGTCTTGTATGTTTTTACCCTACGCTTTGAGGGAACTTGCTGGTGCAAGCACACTTGCTGAGTGCGGAACATCAGCAGCCCGCTGGCGGTGCTGTTTCCGGCAAGAAACCTTGTCGGGCCAGTTGCAGCGCACTTGTATTGTTGAGCGGACTCGAAAACAAATCAAGGGCGCAACTTGGCCACGATTCGGCTCCTCTGCGCCCGGGTTTTTCATACAAGGCACGCTCGTTCAAGGACG
The DNA here is from genome assembly GCF_018294505.1 of Triticum aestivum. Lineage (NCBI taxonomy): Eukaryota > Viridiplantae > Streptophyta > Magnoliopsida > Poales > Poaceae > Triticum > Triticum aestivum. The sequence continues at coordinate 420,705,132 of NC_057813.1, read as the reverse complement.
CGGCCTCGCATTCCCCAGTCCATAAGAGGATGCATGACGAGGGATGAAAAACTTATCTGATATCGCAGCCCCCGACAACTCTGGTTTGTCGGGACACAGGAGCCTGCGCCCTTTTCTTTTGTTCTTGCCGCTGGCATCGCAGCCCTCGGCGACCCCGGCTTGCCGCGGAGGGACCTTGGTGCCCGCAACCCCCGGCAATGCGGGTTTGCCGGGCTCAGGTGCCGGTGCGTCTTCTTGCTCTTTCCTTGTTGCTGCTATTTCAGTCATGAGAACAACTTAGGCAGCGCCGTAATAAGCTATTTTTGTAATGTATCTTCATCCTATGCTACGCTCGCCGTGTTACATCCTTTGTATGTTTTGACCCTACGCTTTTAGGGAACTTGCCGGTGCATACACACTTGCTGAGTGCAGAACGTCAGCAGCCTGCTGGCGGTGTAGGCTCCGGCAAGAAACCTTGTCGGGGCCAGTTGCAGCGCGCTTTCATTGTTGAGCGGACTCGAAAACAAATCAAGGGCGCAACGTAGCCGCGAGCTGGTTCCTCTGCGCACAGGTTTTTTCATACAAAGCACGTCCCACGGCAAGGCTCGCTATGTTATATCCTTTACTCCGTCGCACCCCCTTGTATGTTTTTACCCTACGCTTTTAGGGAACTTGCCGGTGCATACACAGTTGCTGAGTGCGGAACATCAGCAGCCCGCTGGCGGTGTAGCCCCCGGCAAGAAACCTCGTCGGGCTAGTTACAGCGCACTTGTATTGTTGAGCGGACTCGAAACAAATCAAGGGCGCAACTTAGCCACGAGCCGGCTCCTTCCGCGCACGGGTTTCCCATACAAGGCACGGACGTTCAAGGAACATAACATAAAAATTAAAAACTGATGGTGCTCTGCACTCAAACTTCGGGCAACTTAGCTTTTCCTGTCTTCCGTGCTCCGGCAGGATTGCACTTCTTCCTCGACTCTCTCCCTTGTATGTTATCAACCTCACACTTCTAGGGAACTCGCCGGTGCAAGCACACTCGCTGAGTGCGGAACGTCAGCAGCCCGCTGGCGGTGTTGCCTCCGGCGAGAAACCTCGTCGGGCTAGTTGTGGCGCACCTTCATTGTTGAGCAGACTCGAAACAGATCAAGGGTGCAACTTAGCCACGATTCGATCCCTTCGTGCACAAGTTTTCCATACAAGGTACGGTCTTTCAAGGAATGCGACTCAAAAGTTTGAAACTGACTGCTCTCTTTGCTCTACTTGCCGGTGGAGCTCGATGGTGCATCCTCGACGGCAGCGCAGTGCTCCGGAGAGGTGCGCTTGCCGGAGTGGGCATCAGAGCTACTCTCGCCGGACTTGGCCTTCTTCTTCCCCCGAGGAGCTTCAGCGGCAAGTGGTTTGTGTTCTGCTGCGGCTGCTGCTTCCCGGTATATCTTGTCGGTACAGATAAGTGCATCCTTCTTGTCGCCTTGGACAGAAATGACACTTATCGGACCAGGCATCTTGAGCACATTGTAGGCATAGTGAGAGGCTGCCATGAACTTGGCAAGCGCTGGACGGCCGAGTATCCCATTGTATGGCAATGGGAAATCAGCAACGTCGAACGTTACTCTCTCTGTCCTGAAATTCAGCTCGCTGCCGAAGGTCACTGGCAGTGTGATCTTTCCCTTCGGCTTGCTCCTTCCCGGATTTATCCCTTGAAAGGTGCCAGTCTCTTCGAGCTCGCTGTCGGGGATCTGGAGCTTCTTGAGCACTGCGGAGGAGATGAGATTCAGGCCGGCCCCGCCGTCAACCAACATCTTCGTGACCTTGTGTCACATCCCTAGTTCTGACAATGCCTAGTGCATGCATTAGAGTGTTGCATCATGTTTAAATTTCATTTAAACCTGAAATGGGAATGACAGAACTCCCAGCCCCCTCTGAATCAACTAGGGTTTACTAAAAATATTTTCAATGAACCTGAAGTGCCCTTCTAAAATGTCCATCATTTTTGTCTTGGTTCAGAACCTCTGCCAAAAGTGATGCACAGTTTCCTAGGTCATCCTAAGGTCCTTGAATTAAATCATAATTATTTGAATTTGGGCATTTAAAATTATATAAAGTATTTCAAATGCTCAAAAATCTCCAAACTAAAATGTTCCATGTTGGAAATAATCCAACTATGGACCAGGAGTAGTTTGGTGAATTTTAGAACCTTTTAGGTATTTTAAATAATTCAACAAAGTTGCAGAAAAAAAATAGAAAGGAAAATAACAGAAACAGAAAATAACAGGAAAGACTTACCTGGCGCCCGCTAACCGGCCCACCTGCCGGCCCAGCCCAGCGCCGCGCCAGCGAGCTGCTTGCCGGCCAGGCAGGCAGGCAGGTGCTCGACGGCGAGCACCGCATGGGTGCCACGCACCTGCTCGCCGCCTCGCTGCTTCTCTCGCCCAGCTAACGCCGTGAATCACTCCCCCTCTCTTCCCAGAACCCCCAAGACGCCTCCTCTCCTCTCCAGCTCCTTCCCCTCGCGCTCCCCAGCCATGGCCGACGCCACCGCCGCCGTGCCCACGTCGTAGCCGTGCTCCCCGTCGCCCGTGCGTCTTCTCGTCGTGTCCAGGAGCTCCGCCGCCGTCCACTTCGTCGAGCTACCCGAGCCCCGTGTGCTCGCGAGGCCCGAGTCCACCGCACCGACCTCGCCGAGTTCGCCGTCGCCGGAGATCCCCTTCAACGCTGCCGCCGCCTCAGCTCGTCCCCGACCCCGCCGGTGGCCTCTACGAGTGCCCAGTGAGCCTAGCTACCCCTCCTACCCTTCCTCCCTCGCCCCCGAGCCGTGTAGCCACCGCACGAAGATCGACCGCACGCGCCGCCGCGGACCACGTCGCCGACGTGCCTCCGGCTAACCACCGGCCACCTCACCTTGTCCAACGCATTCAGCACGCCGCGCTGAGGCTAACCGTGCACTCCCCGCACCTCACCGCACACCCCAGCCCGAGTTCGCTCTCACCCAAACTCCGGTGGCCGCCAAAGTCGCCGCCGGCGCCAACTCCGGCCACCCCGACCCCAACGGACTCCGCCAAGAGCCGCGGCTCGTCCTCAGCTCCACTCCGATGCCCTCCGCGGCTCGTTTGGTTGCCGGAACGGCCAAAATCACTTCCGCCGCCGCGTCGGGCTCGCCGGCGGCTAAACGCCGGTGCAGCCGTGTCGACTTTGACCACGGGTGGGCCCCGGTTGACTCCGTTGACTCAATGACAGGTGGGGCCCCCTTTTGCTAATTACCCAGATCAGTTTAAACTAAATTAAATTAGTTAATTAGCCACTGACACGCGGGACCCACAGGTCAGTTTGACCTGGACCAGCCCGTTGACCTGATGACGTCACTATGAGGTCATGCTGACGCAATAATTCCTTTCTGGAATTTAAATAAATCTTAAATGACTTAATATATTCAGAAAATTGCCTAAACTTCTAAAATTCATATAAAATCAACCGTAGGTCAGAATGAAATAATTTATATATGAAAAATTATCAGAAAAATTCAAGGAATCCATCTGTACCATTTTCATGCATGTTAGAACAACTTATAGCTGCTGTTTAGCACAAATCAATTAAATGGCATTTGAATAATCACATATGGAGTTTGAATTTGAATCTTGTATTCAAACCAACTTCATTTAATCTGTTGCTAGTTGCATTAGCTCAAAAACACCAGCATGTTGCCATGTCATAGCATGCATCATATTGTGCATTGCATTGATCGTGTATCTTCTGTGTTTGCCGGTGTTGTTCCCCTCGGTAGACGCTGTACCGATGATGTGATCGTTGACACTGATGAAGACTCAATGTTATCTTCAGAAGTGCCAGGCAATCGAAACCCCGTTGTTCATTCCGATACAATCCTACTCTCTCGCTCCTGCTCTCTTTTACTGCATTAGGACAACAACGATTCATCTGTTACTTGCTGCGGTAGCTGAACCCCTTTATCCTTTGCATGACCTGTCATTCCACAGTAAATAGATGAAACCCACTAGCATGAGTAGGAGTTGTTTGAGCCCTGTTGTGCCTACTCATACATGCTTGTTTGTCATGCCTGCTACTGCTTAGAGTTGAGTCGGGTCTGATTCATCGAGGATGAACCAGAGGTGTGTGAACATGTCCTACTGTGTGTGAGCGAAGTGTGTGAACACGATTTGGTAAAGGTAGTGGTGAGAGGCCATGTAGGAGTACATGGTGGGTTGTCTCATTGCAGCCGTCCTCAGGAACTGAGTTCTGTGTTTGTGATCCATGATTCAGCTACTACCACGCATTGGGCCCGAAACCAATGGACCCTCTCGGCTTCTTAATCACCCTTGTCCTCTGTCCAGGAGTTGCAAGTAGTTTCTGGTGTTTGTAGTATGCTGGAGGCCGTGCGCAGCGCTGACCGTAGGGGTGGGCTGTGATGCGGTAGGCACGTGGCCGGGTAAACCGGGCGCCCGTTTGGTGTCACGGAACCCTGTTCACATCGTTTGGGGCTGTGAGCGAAACTTCGGCCGGAACTCCTCATAGATGGAACCCAAATAGGCGATAAACCTGGACTAGGGACTTGAGTGTTTAGGTAGGTCGTGGCCGACACCCACGTTGGGCTTCCGCTTGAAGGTTGCCGAGTACATGTCGTGTAAACGGCGGTAAGTGGTGAGAGCGTGTGTGAAGAAGTACACCCCTGCAGGGTTAACATCATCTATTCGAATAGCCGTGTCCGCGGTAAAGGACTTCTGGGTTGCCTGTACAGTTCATAGACAAGTGAAAGTGGATACTCTAAAATACGCAAGATAAGTGTGAGTGCTATGGATGGCGTTCTCGTAGGGAGACGGAGCGGATCCATAGTGGTGTATTGATATGGTGAATATGTGGACTCGTGTGCGCCACCTCAAAAGAGTTACTTGCAGTCGTAGTTTAGGATAGCCACCGAGTCAAAGCTGGCTTGCTGCTGTTAAACTCCACCATCCCCTTTATTGATAATGATGCATATGTAGTTAGTTCTGATGTAAGTCTTGCTGGGTACATTTGTACTCACGTTTGCCTATTTTATGTTTTTGCAGAGAGACTTCAGTCTCGCTAGTAGTTCCACGTGGACTTCGACGTTTAGCTTGTTACCTCAGCTACGATCTTGTGCCCCCGGCAGGATCTGGTAGATAGTCAGGCTTTCAAGCCTTTTTCATTTGTAGATGCCTGTACTCAGGCATATTAGCTTCCGCTTGTGCCTGATTTGTATGCTCTGAATGTTGGGTCATGAGACCCCTGTTTGTAATATCTCGCTCCTCGGAGCCTAATGAATAAATACTTGAGTCGTAGAGTCATGTTGTGATGCCATGTTGTATTTGCACATATCGGGCATATTGTGTGTATGATTGAAATGCTTGGTATGTGTGGGATCTGACTATCTAGTTGTTTATCTTTAGTAGCCTCTCTTACCGGGAAATGTCTCCTAGTGTTTCCACTGAGCCATGGTAGCTTGCTACTGCTCCGGAACACTTAGGCTGGCCGGCATGTGTCCTTCTTCGTTCCTGTGTCTGTCCCTTCGGGGAAATGTCACGCGTTGAGTACCGGAGTCCTGTTAGCCCGCTACAGCCCGGTTCACTGGAGTCCTGCTAGCCCAGTGCTACAGCCCGGAACTTACTCGCTGATGACCGACACGTTCGATGCTGGGTCATGGATGCCTGTCCCTGTAAGTCTGTGCCACTTTGGGTTTACGACTAGCCATGTCAGCCCGGGCTCCTTTTCATATGGATGCTAGCGACACTATCATATACGCGTGCCAAAAGGCGCAAACGGTCCCGGGCTAAGGTAAGGCGACACCGTTGGGATACCGTGCGTGAGGCCGCAAAGTGATATGATGTGTTACAGGCTAGATCGATGTGACATTGAGTCGGGGTCCTGACAGCTTTGGTATCAGAGCTTGACTGCCTGTAGGATTACCAAGCCAAACTGGTCGAAGTTGTGTCTAGAAATGCTTTAGTTATATGTAGGGGAATTGATTGTGGGTTGGAACGTAAGGCTCTTTTTACTCCTTATACCTCATGGCCTTCTGATCTGAGTCAACCTCTTCTCTTCTACGGGGATTAAGAACTAGGCCTTCTCATCTATCTATCAGGATGACGTGTTACTAATCCATAGACTTATAGAATTGTTAGTTTCAAATCTCAGCTCAGTTTTACTACTTCCGTATGTTAACTGTTGATCTCGAAAACCTTGATATTGTGCTTCTGAGTGGCTATGCCACCATTTTTATAGCATGTCTCCAATCTTTTGAGCATTTACAGCCGTTATGCTGTCCGAGTCATCCCAGGTTTCTAAATAGTCTGAAGCATTTGCAAAATCCCTTCCTTCTGTTCCGATGTCCCTTTGGGCCAGATTAACCACACCAAATGCTGAGTTGAGGTATTCTATTGCCTCGACATATATGTTGGAATTATTATTATGACCCTAGGTGTCTTAGGGGATCATCTAGTAGTCTAGCCATGTTTTGTGTTCCCCGTGTGATGATTCTGGCCATCATTCTCGAAAGCATCCTGTGATGCCATTTAGTAGTAGGTATTCTATTCCTGGGTTTTGAACCCAAGATTCACTCCACTTACCTCGTGTTGATAGTGTTGCTAGTTCCTTTAGGTTATTAGTAACCTTTGCATTAGTCCTCGAGGTCCGTGGTATTTCCTTCTTCCAAATACTATGAACCACTTATGGCAGAAGTTTGTTGGATCAAAGGATCACAACGGGAGTGCTCTCGATGAGTTCTCCATGCTATATTGTGACTCTGCCAGTTCTACCCTTTCCGCATGGGTTATCCGGAAGAAAAGTTGAGCTTCGCTCGACATACTAATCTATGCATCCACAACTCAGAAAATTATATGTTCCTTTGAGTTGTCCCTCGTTAGTTGTGTTCTGACCCTCGTCTGTCAATTGATAGTCAAGAGTATGTGTGCATTCGTTCATCGGTGCCTATTATTCTTGTGGTCCGTCAAGCCATTCTATTCCAGAATGACTAGGAGAAACAAACTCCAGTACCTCATCCATTTCTAGGATTGGGTCAAAGCAGTTGTATTCCGTAGATCAAAATGCAAACAAGCTTTTGATCCCTTCTACCCTGAAGTATTACCCTCTTTACGTCAGGATCGTCATGAGAATTGCACTATCTCTTATGAACTCTTGATACAGTAATACTTCTCGCCCTCATTATTCATTCCTCGGTTCCGTGTTGTCGCAACCGGAACGCCGACAAGTGAACCATGATGTGTGAAATCTATACTCCTAGCAACTCCGTTGCTTGGTAGTTAAATGGACGATAACCTCATTCTTAGCGTATTGGTTATTGAATCGTCACCCTAAGATTGATCGTGCTACCTAGTCCATTTTCCTGGTGCACATTTCGATTAATGAGTTAGGATCTTGTCAAGTCCTCGCTCATTGATCATATCGTCTTGCCCTGAAAAGCAAGATTGTTCTCGGGCTTAGTAACATACCGGTGGTTCGTGATTTTCTGAATATCTTCTCGGAAGTATCACCAGGTCGTCACCTGACCGCTATGTTGAGTTTGTGATCAAGTTGGTTTATTCCTGTAAACCACCCCTTCTCCAAGAATCCATGTTGGATACCCCTGAGCTAGTTGGTTAAGCTAAACAACAACTTGGAGAGTTGGAAGATAAAAGATTGCCTGGCTTAGTTCCTTCTAAGGGATATCTTTTTGTGTGTGTTGAAGAAAGATGATATCTTCATCAATTGATCTTCGAGACCAGTTGTTGGAGCTATTGTCTTGCCAAAACTTTGATTTGAGTATGGGTTATCATCAAGTCAAATCAGAACCAACGATGTTCGTAATGTTGTCTTACTCGTGGATTTTCCTCGAGCATACACCATTATATCTTTTGGGTCTGACCAATACTATCACCTTGTTCACATAGTTATGGAATTCCATCTCCATGGAAACCAGGATGAATTGTTGTTGAGCCCATCGACAACACCCTTGTCTTCTCCATAGTTTTGTTGAACATTAAGCTAGTGTTGGAAACTTCTTAAAGCATTTATTCATGCTAGCTCATGAAGCATATGTTCGGATGTAAGAAGTGACTTCCTCTAGTTCATGTACATTTGATGCAAGTTGCCGCCATGAATTTGAGAAAGTCAATGTTGCTTCCTTTGGAATCATCCCAAATCAGTCATGCATACGTACGAAGTATTCTATGGTTTGGTAGAATAATTACCTCCACTCCATATGTGTTCCTAGCACACCAAGCCACTGATTGATTTGTTCAAGGAGAAGAAGTTCCTTCGTAGGCTCGAGACTTACGCCAGGACTTCGATATCCTCGATGATGGTTTCCCTCCTGAACTTGCTAGTGTTTTATTATAAGACTACTATGTGGTCATGCTTGTCTTGGACAGCGTGTTCACAGGTTTGTAGCAGAACCAGCTCATGTTTTGGAGCTTGCTATCGTAGTTCAATTCCCGAGAATCTCGCGACGTCATCTCGTCGATTTGTGTTGCAAACTTTCATTTTACTTTCTAGACTTGATGAGTCTAGATTAGTGCGACACCAACCAGATCTGAATCTCAGGCAGATATGATGGTTGGAACGTTTCCCAAGATTTATAATATGGGTCTCTCTGTAACCCGGTAAAATGGATGTCGTGGTCAACCCACCCAACCGGAAGACCTGTTATTGTAGTATCTTGATTGAGAAGTTGGCCACCTCTCCATAAGGACTTCGTAGGAATTATTCCCTACTTGTGTGCCTTATGATTTTTGTGCTCCCGAAGTCCGACCTTTACTTGATGTTCTAGATACTAGACCATTTCAATGAATGGGATACGCTAGTACATCAAGGAGAACATTAGAAGCGGAGTGCTAAAAGTCTCTCGGTCGATCATCCAGATTTTGTCCCCTTGGCCTCGCTAAGGTGAAATCTGAGAAAGTGTTATCCTCCTTTGTATTTGCATCGTCCATCACAATTCATCATGGTAGTATGTTGTGCTGCCAGGATCCTTGACACGGATGTTGGTAAAACCTTGATGAATATGGAAATGCTAGAGTTCTTGAGAGCACACACAAGCACTATGTATTATCACCGGCACTAACTGGAATTACTCCTAGTCTTTTCGATTATGCTATAACCACTCAAATAGTGGAATCACTCTCTACTGTTGAGCTTCTCCCCAGTTACTAAAAATCATCCTTTGTGTTGCCTTCAACAAGGTAATCCACATCATCCAACCTGACCTGAGAATGTCATTCTTCCGGACTCCTTCAAATGATCGATTACGATTTGCCTTAAGTTGGTATAAAGAGTTTCAATGATCTTTGAATCAAATGTAATTCTTTTTGCCACTCAAGGTAATAATTCTACGACTCACCCTCCTCCAAGATGTCTCATTATGGTATCATGGCAACTCAACTCTCGCTACGTTGACAACCGTTCACCACCTCTTAGGTGTGGAATTGTTGTCTACCTAGTGAACCCTCGTCATTTGTTCCACTTCATTCCTCTAGACGTGTGCTTTGTATATCAGCTTGAGAGATGTTTTTTTGACTCATCCCGCGAGCTGATCCTAAGTTGTTCGATCTTCGAGAAGATCGATCCTTCTAGAGTTTTCTTTCTCCTCTTATTGTCATGTCGATTAGAGTTCTTAGAGCAAGACATCAAGATAATGAGGGTGATCGAATCAACGTTCATTTGAAGTGCAACTCGGATCGTGAAGATTATATTAGATTGCGCTTTCCTTTCATCTTACCCTACGCTTGAATCTCGGGACGAGATTCTTGTTTAGTGGGGGTGAGTTGTCACATCCCTAGTTCTGACAATGCCTAGTGCATGCATTAGAGTGTTGCATCATGTTTAAATTTCATTTAAACCTGAAATGGGAATGACAGAACTCCCAGCCCCCTCTGAATCAACTAGGGTTTACTAAAAATATTTTCAATGAACCTGAAGTGCCCTTCTAAAATGTCCATCATTTTTGTCTTGGTTCAGAACCTCTGCCAAAAGTGATGCACACTTTCCTAGGTCATCCTAAGGTCCTTGAATTAAATCATAATTATTTGAATTTGGGCATTTAAAATTATATAAAATATTTCAAATGCTCAAAAATCTCCAAACTAAAATGTTTCATGTTGGAAATAATCCAACTATGGACCAGGAGTAGTTTGGTGAATTTTAGAACCTTTTAGGTATTTTTAATAATTCAACAAAGTTGCAGAAAAAATAGAAAAGGAAAATAACAGAAACAGAAAATAACAGGAAAGACTTACCTGGCGCCCGCTAACCGGCCCACCTGCCGGCCCAGCCCAGCGCCGCGCCAGCGAGCTGCTTGCCGGCCAGGCAGGCAGGCAGGTGCTCGACGGCGAGCACCGCATGGGTGCCACGCACCTGCTCGCCGCCTCGCTGCTTCTCTCGCCCGGCTAACGCCGTGAATCACTCCCCCTCTCTCCCCAGAACCCCCCGGACGCCTCCTCTCCTCTCCAGCTCCTTCCCCTCGCGCTCCCCAGCCATGGCCGACGCCACCGCCGCCGTGCCCACGTCGTAGCCGTGCTCCCCGTCGCCCGTGCGTCTTCTCGTCGTGTCCAGGAGCTCCGCCGCCGTCCACTTCGTCGAGCTACCCGAGCCCCGTGTGCTCGCGAGGCCCGAGTCCACCGCACCGACCTCGCCGAGTTCGCCGTCGCCGGAGATCCCCTTCAACGCTGCCGCCGCCTCAGCTCGTCCCCGACCCCGCCGGTGGCCTCTACGAGTGCCCAGTGAGCCTAGCTACCCCTCCTACCCTTCCTCCCTCGCCCCCGAGCCGTGTAGCCACCGCACGAAGATCGACCGCACGCGCCGCCGCGGACCACGTCGCCGACGTGCCTCCGGCTAACCACCGGCCACCTCACCTTGTCCAACGCATTCAGCACGCCGCGCTGAGGCTAACCGTGCACTCCCCGCACCTCACCGCACACCCCAGCCCGAGTTCGCTCTCACCCGAACTCCGGTGGCCGCCAAAGTCGCCGCCGGCGCCAACTCCGGCCACCCCGACCCCAACGGACTCCGCCAAGAGCCGCGGCTCGTCCTCAGCTCCACTCCGATGCCCTCCGCGGCTCGTTTGGTTGCCGGAACGGCCAAAATCACTTCCGCCGCCGCGTCGGGCTCGCCGGCGGCTAAACGCCGGTGCAGCCGTGTCGACTTTGACCACGGGTGGGCCCCGGTTGACTCCGTTGAGTCAATGACAGGTGGGGCCCCCTTCTGCTAATTACCCAGATCAGTTTAAACTAAATTAAATTAGTTAATTAGCCACTGACACGCGGGACCCACAGGTCAGTTTGACCTGGACCAGCCCGTTGACCTGATGACGTCACTATGAGGTCATGCTGACGCAATAATTCCTTTCTGGAATTTAAATAAATCTTAAATGACTTAATATATTCAGAAAATTGCCTAAACTTCTAAAATTCATATAAATTCAACCGTAGGTCAGAATGAAACAAGTTATATATGAAAAATGATCAGAAAAATTCAAGGAATCCATCTGTACCTGTTTCATGCATGTTAGAGCAACTTAACCCTGCTGTTTAGATGAAATCAATTAAATGGCATTTGAATAATCACATATGGAGTTTGAATTTGAATCTTGTATTCAAACCAACTTCATTTAATCTGTTGCTAGTTGCATTAGCTCAAAAACACCAGCATGTTGCCATGTCATAGCATGCATCATATTGTGCATTGCATTGATCGTGTATCTTCTGTGTTTGCCGGTGTTGTTCCCCTCGGTAGACGCTGTACCGATGATGTGATCGTTGACACTGATGAAGACTCAATGTTATCTTCAGAAGTGCCAGGCAATCGAAACCCCCTTGTTCATTCCGATACAATCCTACTCTCTCGCTCCTGCTCTCTTTTACTGCATTAGGACAACAACGATTCATCTGTTACTTGCTGCGGTAGCTGAACCCCTTTATCCTTTGCATGACCTGTCATTCCACAGTAAATAGATGAAACCCACTAGCATGAGTAGGAGTTGTTTGAGCCCTGTTGTGCCTACTCGTACATGCTTGTTTGTCATGCCTGCTACTGCTTAGAGTTGAGTCGGGTCTGATTCATCGAGGATGAACCAGAGGTGTGTGAACATGTCCTACTGTGTGTGAGCGAAGTGTGTGAACACGATTTGGTAAAGGTAGCGGTGAGAGGCCATGTAGGAGTACATGGTGGGTTGTCTCATTGCAGCCGTCCTCAGGAACTGAGTTCTGTGTTTGTGATCCATGATTCAGCTACTACCACGCATTGGGCCCGAAACCAATGGACCCTCTCGGCTTCTTAATCACCCTTGTCCTCTGTCCAGGAGTTGCAAGTAGTTTCTGGTGTTTGTAGTATGCTGGAGGCCGTGCGCAGTGCTGACCGTAGGGGTGGGCTGTGATGCGGTAGGCACGTGGCCGGGTAAACCGGGCGCCCGTTTGGTGTCTCGGGAACCCTGTTCACATCGTTTGGGGCTGTGAGCGAAACTTCGGCCGGAACTCCTCATAGATGGAACCCAAATAGGCGATAAACCTGGACTAGGGACTTGAGTGTTTAGGTAGGTCGTGGCCGACACCCACGTTGGGCTTCCGCTTGAAGGTTGCCGAGTACATGTCGTGTAAACGGCGGTAAGTGGTGAGAGCGTGTGTGAAGAAGTACACCCCTGCAGGGTTAACATCATCTATTCGAATAGCCGTGTCCGCGGAAAAGGACTTCTGGGTTGCCTGTACAGTTCATAGACAAGTGAAAGTGGATACTCTAAAATACGCAAGATAAGTGTGAGTGCTATGGATGGCGTTCTCGTAGGGAGACGGAGCGGATCCATAGTGGTGTATTGATATGGTGAATATGTGGACTCGTGTGCGCCACCTCAAAAGAGTTACTTGCAGTCGTAGTTTAGGATAGCCACCGAGTCAAAGCTGGCTTGCTGCTGTTAAACTCCACCATCCCCTTTATTGATAATGATGCATATGTAGTTAGTTCTGATGTAAGTCTTGCTGGGTACATTTGTACTCACGTTTGCCTATTTTATGTTTTTGCAGAGAGACTTCAGTCTCACTAGTAGTTCCACGTGGACTTCGACGTTTAGCTTGTTACCTCAGCTACGATCTTGTGCCCTCGGCAGGATCTGGTAGATAGTCAGGCTTCTTAGCCTTTTTCATTTATAGTTGCCTGTACTCAGGCATATTAGCTTCCGCTTGTGCCTGATTTGTATGCTCTGAATGTTGGGTCATGAGACCCCTGTTTGTAATATCTCGCTCCTCGGAGCCTAATGAATAAATACTTGAGTCGTAGAGTCATGTTGTGATGCCATGTTGTATTTGCACATATCGGGCATATTATGTGTATGATTGAAATGCTCGGTATGTGTTGGATCTGACTATCTAGTTGTTTATCTTTAGTAGCCTCTCTTACCGGGAAATGTCTCCTAGTGTTTCCACTGAGCCATGGTAGCTTGCTACTGCTCCGGAACACTTAGGCTGGCCAGCATGTGTCCTTCTTCGTTCCTGTGTCTGTCCCTTCGGGGAAATGTCACGCGTTGAGTACCGGAGTCCTGTTAGCCCGCTACAGCCCGGTTCACCGGAGTCCTGCTAGCCCAGTGCTACAGCCCGGAACTTACTCGCTGATGATCGACACGTTCGATGCTGGGTCATGGATGCCTGTCCCTGTAAGTCTGTGCCACTTTGGGTTTACGACTAGCCATGTCAGCCCGGGCTCCTTTTCATATGGATGCTAGTGACACTATCATATACGCGTGCCAAAAGGCGCAAACGGTCCCGGGCTATGGTAAGGCGACACCGTTGGGATACCGTGCGTGAGGCCGCAAAGTGATGTGATGTGTTACAGGCTAGATCGATGTGACATTGAGTCGGGGTCCTGACAGCTTGAGGTTGCGGATGGTTGGTGAAACCAACATCGGCAAGCACCCGACCGCAGTGATGCGATCAGGGTGATCCTCAACGTCAAAGACGATGGGCGTGCTGGACCACTTCAGGGGCTTGCGCGCTTCGACTGATGGTTCTGTTGCGTTCACCTCCCGCACCCACTGTTTGAGTTGACGGTGTGAGGTGTGCAGAGAAGCACCGCCGTCAACGCACAAAACCTCCGTTGCCTTCTGAAACTCTTGGTCATCAGTCTCATCTTCCTCCATCTCATCATCTTCATCTTCTTCTTCATCCTTATCACGGCCCCGGGGAGGTCTGTCTCCTTGCCGCTGCTTGGGCTTGCCGCGGCGCCCTCCCTGGGCGGGAAGCTTCTTGCCGGATCCTCCGCCACCTTTCTGGGCCTTCTCCTTGTCGCGGCGCTCGTATTCAGCTCTCTGTAGCTCCGCCATCTGCTCGACTTTCTTGCATGCTTGGAGGTCATGGCCCTTGGTGCGATGGATCTTGCAATATTGCTTGCCGGAGCCGTCCTGCTTGTCGGCGGCCACCACAGCCTCGCCGGAGTCGCTGGGTTTGGCCTTGCCGGAGCCTTCATTGCCGGACTGCTCAACGACTAGCACATCCTTAGCCTTTCTCTTTCTGTTGTTTCGCCTCCGGTTCCTTCTTGCCGGAGCGGTGTCCTCCTCACTGTCAGATCCTTCTGCCCCTGTAGTCTCTCCGGGGATTTTCCTCCCCTCCTCAGCCCGTGCACATTTGTCTGCAAGAGCATATAGCTCGCTGACATCTCGAATCTTGCACATCGCCATCTCCTCCCTCATCCTGCGGTTGCGTACGTTCTGATGGAACGCGCTGATAACCGCGGCGGGGTGGACATCTGGGATGTTGGGTTGCACCTGGCTGAATCTCTGTATGTATTTGCGCAGAGGTTCTCCCTCCTTCTGGACGAGCAGATGCAAGTCGCTCTCCTGGCCATGTGGTTTGTGGCCGCCTGTGAAGGCGCCGACAAACTGGTGACACAGGTCCGCCCACGAAGAGATGGAGCTGTCCGGCAAGTGCATGAGCCAAGATCTGACGTTGGGCTTGAGCACCAGCGGGAAGTAGTTGGCGAGGATCTTCTCGTCTCGCCCCCCTGCAGCCTGCACCGTGATGGTGTAGACGCTGAGGAACTCCGACGGATGTATCCTGCCATCGTACTTCTCGGGCACGTCTGACTTGAAGTTCTTGGTGCGGGGCCACTGGACTTGCCGCAGCTCACGGGTGAACGAAGGGCAACCTGCCGCGTACGGCAAGTCGCCTGGTTCCCCCGGCGCGTGCATGTCGACAGTGGGCCCAGCGCGCTGGTCAGATTGACGTCGCGCTTCTCTTCTGCGCTCGATGCGGGTACGAGCATCTTCGTGTCGTCGTTCTTGGAGAACTTGGCGTTGGTCACGGCGAGTTCGCGGGTCCGACGATGTAGTGGAGTCGGCGTCGGGGTTGACCCGGCAAGTGGGCGACCTCGGCCCTCGGGGCGGGGAGTGCATGGTAACGGCACCCCCAGCAGTCTTGTCGGCGTCGGCTTGCGCCTCGGCGCCTTGCCGGGGCTTCGATGCGCTCGGTTGCCGGGGCTTGTCGCCGTTGGCGAAGCCGATGAGGCTATAAATGGTCATCCTCCAGTCGTCAATCTTGTGTGGCGCCGGAGGGTAGTCCAGGAGCAGCTGGGCTTGGGCCAGCGCTTCCTCTGCAGTCTTGGGTGGCGGTGGCGACGAGCGGCGCGAGGAGCGGGACGTGCTCAGACTCCCAATTGGATTGGAAGGAGCAACACCCCGTCCGGGCGACCGTACTTCACTCGCGCCAGCATGCTGGCTTGCACGCTGGTCTTGAACGCCCCGCGACCCACCAGCTTGGCCTTGTTCAAATGCAAGCACGGTGCTAGGGGCACCGTGGCATTGTTGATCTTGCACCTCCTGAGAGGGGCGCGGTGGATATCCAGACGTTGAAGCCTGCGGGGCCTAGTCTTTGGACCTGGCGACGACGTGAGTGCCGCCACCGGCGCCCGCTCCTCCGCCGGCGTCCGCCCCACCGCCCATTTGCTCCAGTGGCGATAGGACAGTCGCAGACGGAGCGGCTACCTCCAAAGCCTTCTTCTTCGATGGCATGTTGACGAAGATGCTGATGTAGCGCGCGCGGAGACCGGATCAGGTTCGCACAACCTCGACGCCCCCTACCTGGCGCGCCAAACATGTCGTGTCTGGGGACGAGCACCTATGGGGCAGGGGGCCCCTTCTGGTCCGGCAGGGGGGCGAGGGCCGCACGAAGAGCAGATCGAGGTCACACACGCGGGGGGATTTTACCCAGCTTCGGAGCTCTCCGGAGAGATAAAACTCATACTGCTGCTTTGTGTTGTATTTGTTCCTGCTCGAGAGCGCGAGCATCTAGTGGTGCTGGATGTGTCGAATGGACCAAACTCCTTCTACGTGCGCATGGGCCTCCCTTTTATAGTCTAAGGGGGTTACCGACAGGTGGCAGCGTAGGAAGAGGGGGTTAAAGAGTAAATACGCAGGTTGGTACAACAGTGTTCAACAGTGTCCCCTACCTAACTCTGACGGCAAGGGACAAAGGCATTTAATGCCCATCTGGTCGCCCCAACAGTGCAAGGAAACGACCGTTAGGTGCGCCACCGTTTGCCATGATGGCCTCCTTGTCAGCTCCGCTTGCCACCTCGCATTGCATGGCTGCACAGCGCCTCGCCACGTGCTCCTGGGATGGCCCTGGGGTGACACGTCGTTGGATGCGCTGGAGCTTGGGTGCAGGATGGCAGCCTTGCCGCGGCCCTTCTCTGGTTGCGCCGGCAAGCTTGCCGGTCGTCGGGCCTTGCTGGGACGTGTGGGGCGTCGCGGCAAGTCTTCTGGAGGCGCCTTGGTTGGCCTTCCCGGCAAGCTCCTCTTGCCGGGGCCTTGTTCTTCCCGGCAAGCTCCTGTTGCCGGGTCTTTGTCCACTTGGTTGATACTTTGTTCTTGAATGGCAGTAAGTGGAAAGGATGGAGGGTCTTGGCGGGCGCTAGGCGAGCCTTGCCGCGGGGTGCTGCAACTACCCGTGCACAAGTTCGGGGTACTAAGGTACCCCTACTTTAGTACACCGACACAGAGCCTCATCGGCTTCGCCAACGGCGATAAGCCCCGGCAACCGAGCGCATCGAAGCCCCGGCAAGACGCCCAGGCGCAAGCCGATGCAAACAAGACCGCTGGGGTGCCACCACCGTGCTCTCCCCGCCCCGAAGGCCAAGATCGCCGACTCGTCGGGCCAACCTCGACACCAACTCCACTGCATCGTCGGACCCGCAAGCTCGCCGCGATCAACGCGAAGTTCTTCAAGAACGACGACATGAAGACGCTCGCACTCGCATCGAGCGTCGGAGAGAAGCGCGACGTCAGTCTGACCAGCGCGCTGGGCCCACTGTTGATATGCATGTGCCAGGGGAACCAGGTGACTTGCCGTACACGGTAGGTTGCCCTGCGTTCACTCGTGAGCTGCGGCAGGTCCAATGGCCCAGCACCAAGAAATTCAAGCCAGACGTACCCGAGAAGTACGATGGCCGGATACATCCGTCAGAGTTCCTCAGCGTCTACACCATCGCGGTGCAGGCTGCCGGGGGGCGCGACGAGAAGATCCTCGCCAACTACTTCCCGCTGGTGCTCAAGCCCAACGTCAGATCTTGGCTCATGCACTTGCCGGACAACTCCATTTCTTCGTGGGCGGACCTGTGCCATCAGTTTGTCGGCGCCTTCACAGGCGGCCACAAGCCCCATGGCCAGGAAAGCGATCTTCATTTGCTTGCCCAGAAGGAAGGAGAACCCCTGCGCAAGTACATATAGAGATTCAGCCAGGTGTAGTGCAACATCCCAGAGGTCCACCCTGCCGCGGTTATCAGCGCGTTCCATCAGAACGTGCGTAACCGCAGGATGAGGGAGGAGATGGCGATGTGCAAAATCAGAGCTGTCAGCGAGTTATATGCTCTGGCCGACAAGTGCGCACGGGCTGAAGAGGGGAGGAAACTCCCCGGAGAGAATGTAGGAGCAGAAGGGTCTGACAGTGAGGATGCCCCTCCGGCAAAGAAGAACCGGAGGCGGAATAACAGAAAGAGGAAAGCTAAGGATGTGCTAGTCGTCGAGCAGTCCGGCAACGGAGGCGCCGCCGAGAAGGCCACAGCTGGCGACTCTGGCGAGGCTGTGGTGGCCGCCGACAAGCAGGACGGCTCCGGCAAGCAGTACTGCAAGATCCATCGCACCAAGGGCCATGACCTCCAAGCATGCAAGAAGGTTGAGCAGATGGCAGAGCTACAGAAAGGTGGCGGAGGATCCGGCAAGAAGCGTCTCGTCCGGGGAGGGCGCCGCGGCAAGGCCAAGCAGCGGCAAGGAGACAGACCTCTCTGTGGCCGCGACAAGGACGAAGACGAAGATGAGGATGATGAGATGGACGAGGATGAGACCGACGAGCAAGAGTTTCAGAAGGCAACAAAGGTTTTATGCGTTGACGGCGGTGCTTCTCTGCACACCTCGCACCGTCAACTCAAATAGTGGGTGCGGGAGGTGAATGCAGCAGAACCATCTGTCGAGTCGCGCAAACCCCTGAAGTGGTCCAGCACGCCCATCGTCTTTGATGTTGAGGATCACCCTGATCGCATCACTGCGGTCGGGTGTTTGCCGATGTTGGTTTCGCCAACTATCCGCAACCTCAAGGTCAGAAAGATGTTGGTTGACGGTGGGGCTGGCCTAAATCTGATCTCTTCTGCGGTGCTCAACAAGCTCCAGATCCCCGACAGCGAGCTCGAAGAAACTGGTACCTTTCAAGGAATCAACCCGGGAAGGAGCAAGCCCAAGGGGAAGATTACACTGCCAGTGACGTTTGGCAGCGAGCTGAATTTCAGGACAGAGAGAGTCACATTTGGCGTTGCTGATTTCCCATTGCCCTACAACGGGATACTAGGCCGTCCAGCACTTGCCAAGTTCATGGCAGCCTCTCACTTCGCCTACAATGTGCTCAAGATGCCTGGTCCGATAAGCGTCATTACTGTCCAAGGCTACAAGAAGGATGCACTTATCTGTACCGACAAGATCTACCGGGAAGCAGCAGCCGCCGCAGAGCGCAAACCACTTGCCGCTGAAGCTCCCGGGGGGAAGAAGAAGAAGACCAAGTCCGGCAAGAGTAGCTCTGATGCCCACTCCGGCAAGCGCACCTCTTCGGAGTGCTGCGCTACCGTCGAGGACGCACCATCGAGCTCCACCAGCAAGTGCAAAAAGGCGAGGACAGCTGCACCAGAGACATAGAAAGTGGCCGCCAAGGAGGACGGCACTGGTGGTACCTTCACCATGAGTGCCACGCTTGACACTAAATAGGAAAGCGCGCTCGTTGCTTTCCTGCGGGCGAATGTCGATGTGTTTGCATGGCAACCATCTGACATCCCCGGTGTTCCCAGGAAAGTAATTGAGCACCACCTTGCCGTCTGTCCTCACGCACGGCCCGTCAAGCAGAGAGTCAGGAAGCAAGCGATGGAACACCAGGAGTTCATTGCAGAAGAGATCAAGAAGTTGGACGCAGCAGGCCTCGTCTGAGGAGTACTCCATCCAACGTGGTTAGCAAATCCAGTAGTCGTGCGCAACGCGAATGGGAAGTGGAGGCTTTGTATTGACTTCACGGATGTTAATAAAGCTTGTCCCAAAGATCCATTTCCCTTGCCGCGCATTGAGCAGATTGTCGACTCCACGGCAGGATGTGATCTGCTTTCATTTCTTGATGCATACTCAGGATACCACCAGATCTTCATGGCAGAAGAGGATGAAGAGAAAACCGCATTCATTACTCCATGTGGCACGTACTGCTTTGTACGGATGCCTTTCGGACTAAAGAATGCTGGTTCAACGTTTGCAAGAGTAGTCAGTCATGCTTTTGAGCCACAGCTGCACATGAATGTAGAAGCATACATGGATGACATAGTGGTCAAAAGCAAGGAGAGAGAAACTTTGGTTCAAGATCTGGAAGAGACTTTTGCAAATCTGCGCAAGGTCAACCTCAAGTTGAACCCCGAGAAGTGCGTGTTTGGAGTTCCTTCCGGCAAGCTTCTCGGGTTCTTTGTGTCCCAGAGGGGGATTGAAGCCAACCCCGACAAGATCAAGGCCATCGAGCAAATCGAAGCCCCGAAGCGCGTCAAGGATGTGCGAAGGCTTGCCGGCTGTGTTGCTGCTCTCAGTAGGTTCATTTCTAAGTCTGCTGAGCGCTACCAGCCATTTTTCAAAATTTTGAAAAAGGTAGGTCCAATGAAATGGACTCCGGAAGCGGAAGCTGCACTATAGGACTTGAAGAGATATCTATCCTCCACTCCAGTACTTGTCGCACCTAAACCACAAGAGAAGTTGCTGCTGTATCTAGCGGCAACCAATCAAGTGGTTAGTGCTGCGTTAGTAGCTGAGAGGGAGGCAGATGACGAGCCAGCAGCCACAGCTAGCGAGTCCAGCGACAAGCAGGGGGCTTCCCAGACAAGCTCTGGTCCCGGCAAGGATGGATCTTTGCAGTTGCCGGAAGAGAAACAGAAGAAAATGGTGCAGCGCCCAGTTTACTTTGTCAGTTCCCTTCTGCAGGGGGCTAGGTCAAGGTACTCTGGTGTGCAGAAGTTGCTCTTCGGCCTTCTCATGGCCTTGAGGAAGCTGCGCCATTATTTTCAAGCACATGAGATCACAGTTGTCACTCGCTTTCCGTTGAAGAGGATATTGCAAAATCCAGAAGCAACAGGCAGGATTGTCGAGTGGGCACTGGAACTCTCAAGCTTTGGCCTCAAGTTTGAAAGTACTTCAACTATCCAGAGCCGAGCATTGGCAGAATTCATAGCAGAATGGACACCAACACCTGATGAAGAAATTCCGGAGAAGAACATCCCCGTCAAGGAAGCGAATAAGGAGTGGATCATGTACTTTGATGGTGCCTTCTCGCTGCAAGGCGCCGGTGCGGGCGTGCTACTTGTCGCACCCACCGGAGAGAACCTCAAGTACGTGATCCAAATGCACTTTCCCAAGGAGCAAGCAACAAACAATACTGCAGAATATGAAGGCTTGCTTGCCGGACTCAGGATCGCGGCAGAACTTGGGATCAAGAAGCTTATTGTCAGGGGTGACTCATAGCTTGTCATCTGTCAAGTAAACAAAGATTATCAGAGTCCGCTGATGGAAGCATACATTGATGAAGTGAGAAAGCTGGAAGAGCAGTTTGACGGCCTGCAGATGGAACATGTTCCAAGAGCTCAGAATGACATTGCAGATGGCCTGTCAAAATGCGCCGCACTTAAGTTGCCTGTGGAACCAGGGATTTTTGTGCTTAAGCTGACTCAACCATCTGTGACATCATCAACTGGACATTGCAAGAAGAGAAAGTTGGTTACTGGCGACTACTTTCCGGCAGAGCTCCCCGGAGCCGCCGCCAATAAGGTCTGCAGGATCAACACAGAAGGTGCTGAGGAACAGTCTGCTCCGACAAGCCCTAGGGTATGTTTCGTTGAAGCAGACACTCCCGACAAGTTTCGCTCCGGCGAGCTTGCCGGGGAGCATCACGCTCCGGCAGGATCCCAGATTCTTGCCGTAGAAGCGGATGCTCCCGTAGCAGCATTTGCGCCTTTAGTCCTTGTTGTCGAGCCACAAGCTCCGACATGGGCAGAGCAGATAGTCCATTTCCTTCAAACAGGAGAACTTCCCGAAGAGCAAGAAGAAGCAGAGAAAGTAGCCCGGCAATCAAGTATGTACCAGTTTGTCGATGACATACTGTACAGAAGAAGATTCAACGGAGTGAAATTGAAGTGCATTTCCCAGGAAGAAGGACAAGAGCTGTTGGCGGAGATACACGGAGGCATATGTGGTCACCACATTGGCGCAAGAGCACTTGCCGGCAAAGCTTTCCGGCAAGGTTTCTTTTGGCCGACAGCCCTCCAGGATGTAACTGCACAAGTAACCAAGTGTGAAGCGTGCCAGTTCCACTCCAAACAGATTCATCAACCAGCTCAAGCTCTCCAAACAATCCCTTTATCCTGGCCATTTTCGGTCTGGGGGCTCGACATTCTCGGCCCCTAGTTCTCCCCACATGACTCGTATACGGATCGCCTCGAGTGCTCGCTTATGATGAAGCTAGAGCAAGAGCAGCTGCGGCAAGATGTCGCGCTGCTCCTCAAGGAAGATCGTCTTCAGGCTGCGGTACGAGCGGCTCGCTACCAGCAAGCTTTGCGCCGCTACCATAGCCGCAAAGTTAACGCCAGAAGCTTCGAGAAGGAGAAGATAATGAAGTGGATATGGCGTCATTCAAAGAAGTACAGCCTTGCCGGACACAGACGACAGAAAAGCTAAGTTGCCAAAGTTTGAGCACAGTCAGTTTTAAATTTTTTAAGTTACATTCCTTGAACGACCGTGCCTTGTATGGAAAACCTGTGCGCAGAGGAATCGACTCGTGGCTAAGTTGCACCCTTAATTTGTTTCGAGTCCGCTCAACAAGGAAAGTGTGCTGCAACTAGCCCCGACAAGGTTTCTTGCCGGAGGCAAAACCACCAGCAGGCTACTGATGTTCCGCACTCAGCGCTCGCGGCAAGCGTGTTCACGCCGGCAAGTTCCCTAAAAGCGTAGGGTAAAAACATACAAGGAATGGAAGCGAATAAAGGAAGTAACATAGCAGATAGTACCCAGAATAAAGTTATATTACAATAAATAACTTGCCGCGCTCTAAGAAATTATTCCTATGACATATCTAGCAGCGGCAAGGGGAAGGAAGGGAGAAGAAGGGTGGCCTAATCCACGCGCTCGCCATCGACCCTCCTGACTTCATTGACCTTGTCCACGATGGGTGTGACGATGGCTTTGAGCTCTTCAAGATCAGCACCCGATGGGAGCTTCTTGAGGACGCGGGAGAGGTCGAGGCCCGGGTTGCGGAAGAGTATCTTCACCAACACCTTCTCGAAGACCTTGGCGCAGATTGCACGCGACTCGTCGGCCAGCTTCTTCGGGATCCTTTCCCGGAGCTACAGGAGTGCCGTCACCACACCCTTGAAGAAAAGAGTAAGCTTGGCGCTGGGCTGAAGGTTCTCGTCGGAGGAGTACCCAAAGCCCGCCAAGTCCAGCTCCGCCAGCTCCTCGTCGATAGATGCAGGAATGTTGACGAGGCCCTCTGTCCAGAGCTCCATCGTAGCCCTGAAGGTGTTCTGGGTCTCAGCGGCCCTCGTCAGCAGCTCCTCGTTGCCCTTGATCTCCTTCTTCAAGCCATCCTCTCGCCTCTTGACGGCGTCCAGTGTCTCCGTCAAGGTGGCCAGCTTCATCCCCAGATCAGCGCTTGAGTCCTTGGCGGCATTCAGTTCCTTGGCCTTCTCGGCGAGTTGAACTTGCAGATCGCCATGGGCAAGTGCATCCTTCTCGCGCTCGCGCTGGAGTGCGGCAAGCTCTTCATTCTTCTTTCCCATATCCGCCTCCAGCTGCGCCACTTTCTCCTCTAACTCCTTATTGGCGGCCTCGGCGGCTGCGGCAGCGTCCTTTGCCTCCTTGAGCGCCCCGCCAAGTGACTGCTCTTGTGCGTCGAGCTCCTCCTCGTGGCTGTCCAGGTTAACCTTTTTCTGCGTCAGTTCACCTTCCCGCCTGGACATCTCCTCGGCGGCGAGCCTCTGTTGCTCCTCGGCTTCAGCCTTTTCCAGGATGAACGCCTTCTTTGCCTCGTCAAGTTGCGCCCTCACCTGAGCTCAGGGGGGAAAAGCACTCGCTCCTTGCGCAGCGCCTCAAGCCGCAACGCCTCGGCCGACTTCGCGGTCTTGCCGGTCTTCGGAGCCATGGCAGAAGCGGCGGAGGAGCGCGGAGGTGTTGAGAGCGACGGCGGCGATGGGCGGCGGAGCGCTGCTCTCTTTCGGCTTGGGAAGCGGAGGGGAGCGGCGGAGCTTTCGGAGGAAGGAACTGCAAGTGGCAAAGGTGGGGGAACGGCCCTGTTTCCTCTACTTATAAACAGGGGAGGCGAACGTTATGCATTTCCTGAGTTAAAAAATTACCCACGATCTCTCCCACGACGCCGCGATTGAGGCGTGCCGTTACGAGAGGACGCGGTGGATACGGAGTGGATTAGGTTTGGACCCAGGCCGCGCGTGCCCGTGCCCCGTTTTGGGCCTAGCCCAACAGCGCTCGGCACCGTGTATGGCCTAGGCCCGGGGGCTCCTGTCGGTGTACTAAAGTAGGGGTATCTTAGTACCCCGAACTTGTGCACGGGCAGTCGCAGCGTCCCGCGGCAAGGCTTGCCGGGCGTCCGCCAAGACCCTTCGCTATTCATATTACTGCCATTCAAGAACAAAGTATTAACCGAGAAGACAAGGCCCTGGCAAGAGAAGCTTGCCGGGAAGGACAAGACCCCGGCAAGAGGAGCTTGCTGGGAAGGCCAACCAAGGCAGTTCAGAAAACTTGCCTCGACGCACCGCGCGTCCCGGCAAGACCCGACGAGCGGCAAGCTTGCGGGTGCG
Source organism: Triticum aestivum (assembly GCF_018294505.1). Lineage (NCBI taxonomy): Eukaryota > Viridiplantae > Streptophyta > Magnoliopsida > Poales > Poaceae > Triticum > Triticum aestivum. Next base: position 420,680,790 of record NC_057813.1, on the reverse strand, counting down.
AGAAGACAGATACTGCGGCAAGGCACTTGCCGCGGCAAAGCCACCACTCTGCGCCCACGCTCCAGCTCACCCGACGACGTGTCGCTGCAGGATCGCTCCTGGTCTACGTGGCGGGTAGCTGTGCAGCCAAGCGGTGCGAGGTGGCGATGGAGATGACAAGGAGGCCATCGTGGCGATCGGTGGCGCCCCTAACGGTCGCTTCCTGCACTGTTTGGACGACCGGACGGGCATTAAATGCCCTTGTCCCCTGCCGTCAGAGTTAGGTAGGGGCACTGTTGATAGTGGTTGTACCAACCCGCGTTTTTACATTTTTACCCCTCTCTCTGCGTTGCCACCTGTAGGTGACCCCTTTAGACTATAAAAAGGAGGCCCATGCGCATGTAGAAGGGGTTCGACTCATTCGAAACCACATCATACCCACACTTTGGAGCAAGAACAGAATAGAAACACAAAGCAGCAGTAGGAGTTTTATCTCTCCGGAGAGCTCCGAAGCTGGGTAAAATCCCTCGCGTGCTCGACCTCGATCTGCTCTTTGTGCGCCCTCTGCTCCCTGCCGGACCGAAAAGGGGCCCTACCCTATAGTTGCTCGTTTCCCCACGACACCATGCACGCATCAACGATTGCATAATTTATCGGAAGGAGCACACGAAAAAAACAAGCTGTCCGGTGTGCAATGCTTCTCGATACAAGAAGGCCGGGAAGAAATGTCCCCAGAAAGTTGTATGGTACATACCGATCACTCCCCGTCTCCAGAGGTATTTTGTATATCCCAAGGAAGCAAAGCTAATGCGCTGGCACGTGGAGAGGAAGAAGCCCGACGATGGAGATGATCCGAATCTGAGACACGTGAAGGATGGAAGCCAGTGGAGAGCGTTGAACAGCTTCTATCGGTATTTTGAATGTGATGCAAGGAACATCGTGCTCGGCGCGTCTACCGATGGCATGAATCCGTTTGGCAACCAGAACACCAACCATAGTACATGACACGTGTTTGTGTGGATGTAGAACCTCCCCCCTGGTTGTGCATGAAATCAAAGTACATTCACATGAGCATGCTTATTCAAGGGCCGAAACAACCAGGAAATAATATTAATTTGTATCTGGGGCTACTTCAAGAGGAGTTAGACACGTTATGGAAAACACCGGCCAAGACATGGGACGCCAGCAAAGGTGAGTATTTCAACATAAGAGCTGCGCTGATCACGACAGTGCAGGACTATCTTGGTTACGGATATGTGGCAGGCCAGGTGTGCCATGGATATTGCGGATGCACGTGGTGCATGGATGATACAACGTCTCAGCAGCTAACGTCAAGGAAAGATGGCGGGTCTGGGAAAATCGTGTACATGGGGCATCGAAGATGGCTTGAACAGGACGACCCGTGGAGAAACCGTGGAGATCTATTCAATGGTCACGCTGAGCATCAAGGACCTCCATGTAAGCGGAGCGGTGCCGAAATCGATGAGCTGTTGAAAAACTGGAAGGAGTGCCCCGCGCCGGGAAAGACGATGAGAAAGGCGCCGGAGCCACTGCTGAAGGTATGGAAGACGAGGTCTGTGTTCTGGAACTTGGAGTACTGGCACAAACTCGATACACCTCATTGCCTTGATCAAATGCATATCTGTAAGAATATCCTTGAGACCTTGCTTGCAACACTGATGAACATGCAGGATAATACCAAGGATGGGCCGAAGGCAAGAAAAGACCTGCAAGATTTGAAAATCAGGGAAGATCTGCACATGCCGCCCCGTAAAATGTCAGACGAGACAGAGACGGAGACAGAGGCACGGGAGAAGAAGGGCAAGAAAATAAAGAAAGAGGATTATTGCCCCCCCCCTCTTGCTTCACCTTAAGTCAGGCTGAGATCAATCAATTCTTTAAGTTCCTTACCGGAGTGAAAGTTAGTTCCGGTTACTGTGGCAAGATAAGCAGATATCTAGAAACGTACAAGAAAAGGTTCAGCGGGATGAAGTCTCATGACTGTCATGTGATGATGAAGCAGATACTACCTGTTGCCCTTAGAGGGATAATGGACAAGCACGTCCGTGACACGCTTATTGGTCTCTGCAACTTTTTCGATGTCATCCCTCGAAAGTCGATCAGTGTGAAGCAGCTCCAAAGGCTACAGGAAGAGATCGTTGTGATACTGAATGAGCTTGAGATGTACTTCCCGCCCGCGTTCTTCGACGTGATGGTGCATCTGTGTGTCCATATTGTGGATGACATAATAGACCTGGGGCCGTCATTCCTGCACAACATGATGCCGTTTGAGAGGATGAATGGGATCATCAAAGGATTCGTTCGTAACATGTCCCGTCCGGATGGAAGCATCGCCCAGGGCTATTTGGCACAAGAGTGCATCTCTTTCTGTGAGAATTTTCTATGTGGAGCAGACCAGCCGCCTGATGTTAGTGTTGGTTTGCCCGTTAACAAGCACGATGGGAGGCTCGAAGGAGATAGTCAATGCAACGGTCGCAGGGAACTGCACGTGGCATACTCAGATCGACGCAGCGACTTTGACACGGCAATCTTGGTAGTGCTACAACACCTAGACGACGTAGATCCTTTCGTGGCACAGCACAAAGAAATTATCGCAAAGAAGTATCGTGACCGGGGGGTATGCAGGACGGACGCCGAAGTTACTAGAGAGCACAACTCCACTTTCCTGCATTGGTTCAAAGAGCATATTATTGCTAATCCCCTGGAGGAGGGCTCTAAGGACGGATTGCTCATATACGCCTTAGCAAATGGCCCCTCGCCCAACCTCGTAACCTATCAGGCATATGATATCAACGGATACACGTTCTCCACGGAGGCAAAAGATATGGAGAGTGATGATCAGAACTCAGGGGTGACGATGGAATGCATGACCAGCAACAACAACGACACAACTGAACGATTTTATGGAAGGGTCGAGGAGATCTGGGAGCTTGACTACTCTGGACTGCACAACACGACGATGTTCCGTGTCAGATGGGCTAAGAATGTCGAAAGAGAAAGCCGGATGTTCACTACCATGACTATACCCGACGCCAAGAGCGCTACCGTGAACGCTATCGCAAAAAACGAGCCATGGGTATACGCTAAGCACATGACACAATGCTTCTTCATAACTGACCCGCGCAATCCCAACCATGTTGTCGTGAGGAGAGGCAAAAGGAACATCATTGGAATGGATGGAGTCGCCAACGAGGAAGACTATGATCGGTACGGCAACCCAATGAGGGAAGATGATGATGATGATGAAGTATACATCAATAGAAGAATCAATACTACATTACCTAAGAAAAATCGTACTCCATGGAAAAGGCAAAGTCACAATGAGGGGCTCAATTATTCTTCGACGAACAAGAAGGGAAAGAAGCTGACTCAAAAACGAAAACGTCAGCACTGAGGAAACGTATGTTATGGGTCCAATGATGTGTAATATATATATGTTCCTATTTTGTATACACACTTAGCCATTATTATGCATGGGTCCAATGATGTGTAATATATATGTTCCTATTTTGCATACATATTTAACCGTCAAATGATGCAATATATATCGCCCTCCCTTCGTTCACTGCCCTCGGGAAATAAAAGTGGGATAAAATAAAGGAAAAGAAAAAGGAAAACTGGCAGTAGCGACGGTAGTAGCAGCGCGTTTCTCCTAAACCGCTGCAGCTATAGATCTTAGTAGTAGCGCGTTTCTCCTAAACTGCTGCAGCTACAGAATTTAGTAGTAGCGCGTTTCTCCTAAACCGCTGCAGCTACTGAATTTAGTAGCAGCGCGTTTTGTCATAACGCGCTACTTCTACGTCCACTTAACCCAAAATTCTCACTCACCCTGCTACATCCCGCCATTTCCCCCCAAATCCCCACTCTCTTTCCCCCGTCGCACCGCCGCGCCCGACCCGGCCCCGACGCTCGCCCCCGACTCTGCCGGCGCCGGCGCTCGCCCCGGCGCTCGCCCCCGTCCCAGCCCTCGACCCCGACCCCGGCGCCGGCGCTAGCCCCTGACCACGCCGCTCGCCCCTGACCCAGCCGCTCGCCCCCGACTCCGGCGCCGGCGCTCGCCCCCGACCCCGGCGCGCTCGCCCCCGACCCGTCGGCCCTCGCCTCCCTCCTCTCCCCTGCCGGCCATCGTCGGGCCTGCCGCCTCGCCCCTGCACTCTCTGTAAACCCCCCCTCTCTGCTAGGGTTCTTCATGTTAATTAATTAGGTTATCTATTTAGTTATGAATTTAGCTAGGTTTCAAAATTAGCTGAATTTATATGCAAATTTGAACTGGACATGTGATATGTGCATATGTCATGTTTTGGACATGTCATGTTTGGAAAATGATCCGAGTGGCCTATGTTACGCCGGAATGTTGATTCATTTCCATTTCGGTGAATTTCAGGCGCTCGATATGTCCATTTTTTAGCAAAGGTCATGCCGAAATTTCCCGTGAATAAAGGCATGATTTGTGCTACATAGTTGGCATATCGAGTGCTGGCACATAGATTTATTTTTATGTTATTTCTAATTTATTCATACTTTTAGAAATAAATGAGGCCACTTAATCATAGGAAACATGTCGAACAACGAAGAAACTGGGCCTTCTGACCAAGATGCAGACGAGATGGATTATGAGGGTGAACAAGAGTACCTCGACTATTTGACTGCTAAGCAAGGTTTGCAGGTCGGCCTCGATGATGGTACTGACGCCGACATCCACACCGATGGCACCGGCACCGATGGCGGCACCGAGACCGGTGGGGAAGGTACCGGCGGGGAAGGTACCGGCCCCGATGCCGCTACCGAAAAGAGGAAGCATAAGAAGCAGAGGATACGAAAACCTAACAAACTAGGGATTGGACGACTTGTGATCACAAAGATGGCACCTGGCAAGTTTGAGCCGTTAGAGCCGGAAGAACCTCGCAAGTGCTATGGGAACCAAGTAGGATGCATCCTACGGGAATGCGCGAGCATCAACGATGATGACTTAAGGAGTAAAGAACATTTGACGCAGTTGCTCCTAACGAAGTTGCACAAGAGATTCAAGTTCCCCGACCGGGATGATAACATAGAACAACCATGGGATAATCCAAAGATGAAAAAGATTAACAATCACGCCATGGGATGTTCAGCAATGATTTGGCCTCCTGGAAAGGGAGGGTGAAACGAGCTATTGAGGCTGATGAACCCTTGTCCAAGATTCTGGAGGAAAATCCGACACTTACGTAAGAGGAGTTCGAAAAGTTCAAGGACACTTGCGCCGAGGCAGCCAAGGCTAAGGCTGCGAAATTCAAAAGCCTTCAGCTCCGGAACACGGGGAAGCATCGCCTCGGAAGCCGTGGCTACCTCGGTAAAAGGCCCATATGGGATAAGGAGGACGCGGAACGTGAAGCCGCGGGTCTCCCAGACCCCTTCGCGAAGTTCACCAACCCCTTGGAGCATGACTTCATCAGGGCCCGCTACAAGTGGGACAAGGAGAAAATGGTTTTTTACACGGACAAGATCACGAGGAAATTGATTAGACTACTGGAGAAGCAACACCAGCTTGCAGCCAAAAGCCCTACTTCTCCGATGAGGCCCAAGTGGGACACCCCTCTCAACCGGGCCTTGAACGAACTTAAGGGACTCCCGTTGGACCAGCGGCCGCAATATGGTCGTGTGCACGGCGCTGGAGACGTCGCCACGTGGAAGGTGTTTTACACTGACGGCCCGGAGGCTAAGAAGCAGAAAAAGAAGTTTAGTCAGGCGGACATCGACACAAAGGTGAAGCTTGCGGTCGAGAAAAAAGCAGCTGAGGATGCGAAAAAAGCAGCCGAGGACAAATATGAGTTGCTACAGTAGGCAGTCAATGCATCTGTAACTGCCTGCAGAAATGATTTCGCTACTAACTTGGTTCCACTTATCATCAACTGGGCGAAGGAAAATCCAGACAAGACGGTACATGATTTCCCGATGCCCAGTTTCGTCGCGAGCAACTCCATGAACAACAACACCATCGCACCATCACTTGCTCAAGCAACCAGGCCTCCTCTCGCAGCCGCTCCCGCTCATAGAAGCCCATCCTCAGTCTCAGGCGCGCTAGGTGGGCCTTCGTCTTTGGCTGAGCTCGACGCCGTCACGGTAATTACATGTCGCACCAACATATATATAGATAATATTCCATTTTTGTTGCCTTTCGGTTGTTTTACGCCACAGACATATGTGTTTGCAGGCGAAAGAAACCCCGTGCACCATACTCTACTTGATCAAAGGCCAGAATGTGGACGTGGGAAAGCGGATGATAATGGACCCCTCTCAACGCACGTTCCACAACCAGCCGATCCCCGCTGGGCACTTCAGGGTTAGCTTGACCAGTGTGAAATTGGGGCACGAGGATTTGCCTCCTCCAGTACAGCATGTGCGAGCGGACGACGAGACCCCGCCGCGGATTGGAAGCTGCAAGGGTTGGGTGCTGCTATGGCCGAAGAATCTTATTCGTTTCGAGCCGGCCGAGAGCACACCAATAACTACCACACATCAACAAGCATGTGCGGAGACCACCACCCTGCCTACGCAATTACCAGCTCCTGTAGTGCCGGGTGAGAGCGGCGGACGACATGATGAAGGGGTGCAATAGTACTGGCTGATGTAATTTCTCCTGTAGAACAGAGAATGGATGATGAGACGGAGGTCGACCCTATGGATTACCTCAATACAAACGCGTATGACTGTGACATAGATATGATGAGTCAACCATATGACGAATCGGGCTATCAGCTTGCTAATGAGGATATGGATGATATGCCCGGGCAGGGTCGTACCATGGATTGCAAAAAGTCTCTCTTCATGAAATCCTCACAGGACACGCCTGAAGATGCCGCCTCAACACAGGCTCAACTAGCCGGGCGCGAGGGTCGTATAGTACTTAGCCCAGGAACACTTGGGCAGGGGTTAAGGAAGGGTCTGGAAGGTGTGCCCAAGAAAAAGGAGAGGAAGAGATCGGGGAAGGTAACTGCCTACAAACAAGCCAGAGCACACAGCAGCCAGACGATGCATTCTGAAGAGCGTGTACCCGTGAAAGGTGCGGTCATGTTCCATTTCACGGGCGAGCCGATGCTACCGCCGAAACCGCTGGAGGCACTATCAGGGGATCTCAGGAGACTACACGACCATGTGCTGTCGACTGAGAAAAGCCTACTAGCCTCAAAGGATCCAGGATATCCGACAGACGCGGCTCGTGTGCCTGAGGGGAAGTGCTACGTCGACACATGGCCCACGGAGGTGTTCTTCCTGCGGTTTGACCATATCTTTGAGATGTTTCTAACAAGGCGGCTTGATTTTACTATCGTCCGCCTTTTTGCGCTACATATGAGCTCTGTCATGAAGAGTGAAGAAGTCTCGCAAATCTGTGTGGCGGATCCGTACTACATGCACGAGTCTTTCTTGAGTCTCGGCGACTTTGAGCGTGAAACTGCTAGGGAGTACCTCCAAAACTTCATGGTACAGAATAAGGACCGGGAAATTGTCCTCGTGCCTTATCATCCAAAGTAAGTCAGTTCCGGACAACCCTTTCATACATTTCAATTATTTCTTCTCTCTCATACGGGGAATAATTTGAGGTGTCTTTTCCCTGCAGCAACGGGCGCGCCGTCCTTACCGTTCTTTACCCGCAAGTCTCCCACGCCGTGTATTTTGACCCTTCCAGAGACTACGAGAAAAAGGACTACACCCACATAATGAATATTCTAGATGATGCTCTCCAAGGCTTCAGCTTTAGAGGTGGCCACGTGCATATCAAGAAACAAAGGAACAAGAAGATGGGTTTCGCGCATAAAACTAACTTCTCCTGCATCCATGTCCCAAAACCAAGCAAGAAGGATGGATTCTACATCATCCATCTCATGATTCAGTTCAACACGGATCACCAAAATCTGCGCATTAACAGCAGAAATGATGATCATATCCACAAGTGGCTAGAATCTCATGGAGAAGCGAATTATAAACTTAGAGATGACTTCTTTCGCATCCAAAGCGACATTGCGACGATCATCATGAAAGAAGTCGTCGATGAGAAGGGGATGTTCCACCACGGCCCTATATCGCAAACTGACGTCCGAACTCGCATAGGCATGCAACATCTAGACCTCACGCCGTTCAAGAAGCTAGGGTTCGTCCTTGATGATATGGAAGGATGGAACTTCTAGTGATTTATGATGCCGATGATGATGATATGTGTTGGTTGAACTTGTATACTTTTTGTAGCGATGAAACTTTGTGATGTCCACGGTCCCTACCGAACTTGCGTAACGCTACTTTGTTAGTTTGCGTACGATGACCTGCGTACCTCTAGTTAATTAATTTGCGTACTATATATGTTGCATCTAGTTGCTAACCTTTCTTTTTTGGTGTTGCTCTAGTATATTTTGTTGCATATATATGATTGTACATCCTCTTCATGAACATGCATCTCTAACAGGTACCTAGTTTCTTGATGGCGAGATGGCAATGCTATGTCGTGTAAAAAGGGAAGGTTCCGGGGGTGTACAACGAGTGGCATGAGTGTCAGGCGCAAGTGAGTGGGTTCACGGGCGCCAGCCATAAAGGCTTCAAAAGCAGACAAGAAGGAGAAGCTAGTTACTTGAGGTTCACGCTAGCGCGAGAGAGGACTCGTAACCGCCACCTCATGTACTGCATAGTTCCGCTCTCACTCATAGTGATAGCACTTCTTGCGTATACCTTTGTTTAGATGGATGACGTTGTTGTAGTTGCAAGTATTCAAGACTTGAATGTATTGCTATTTTCGAGATGATGACAAGATATCACTTTGTGTTGGATGATGATTATGATGAGACTATTTGTATGTACATGCTATGATTACATTTGTGGTCTCGCAGGCATTTGTATGTGTATCATGATGACATTTCTATGTGCTAAAGATTCTTCTACAAAGCCGGTTGAAATACAAAACAAATATGCCAAAAAAAACTACCTAAATTAGCAGTAGCGAGTGTATAAAAGTTAGCAGCAGCGCCTCAATAGCAGTGGCGCGTCCAGGCAAAGAGTGCTAGCACTCCTAGCGGTAGCGAGCTTCCTCGAACCGCGCTGCTGCTACACTTGTGTAGCAGTAGCGCGGGTGCGCACGCGCTACTGCTATGAGTTAGTTGTAGCGCCTTATTAGTAGCGCGGGTACCTGCGCTACTGATACTTCTAAAACCCGCGCTGCTGCTAGCCTTTTCCCTAGTAGTGATAGCCTACCTGATACTTTGAATCAGACCAGTGTTTAACGAGGGCTGTCCAGTCTTCATCTGTAATATATTCCACTGGAGATGTTTGGGCGATTTCATTGTTAGCCTTGCCTTCAAAGGTGGTACCGAACTGTCGCAGAGCAGACTGAAAAACATGAGTGCATGCATGTTTTGTTGCATCATCTTTCAGATCCGACTTGAACCTCATCTGTTGAAAAAAAAGAATGTGAGTCTTATTAGGAGGAAGCTAGAAAGTATGGGACAGAGCAAGACAATATTACTAATTGCGATGAATAACATTACTTACAGATAAATGGTCAAAGAAGGTGTTAAACTGGATATTGTCTTTCTCATTCCTGTACTGGATCCACGTTGGGAGGATACGTGCATGACACCTAACAGCAACAACTGCCTCTGATACTAACTTGGCTGACTCTGTAGCATCGGGTGGCCTTGTTAAACCTGCCTCAAAATGGATCTCCATTCTTCCTCCTTTATATTTTGTTAACTTGTCAAGCATTATCCCTGATATCTGTTTCCGCTTGCGCCGTGGTGCTAGTTCAACAACGAATATGGAAAGTGTTAGTGTACATCAAATTGTGAGAGTACATATAAAGGAGCATGCAACTTCAACTTGACTCGGTCAGGTACCATCTTGGTGTTGATGCTCATGAGGTTCATCTCATCTTGCCAAGTCCTGTTGTGTCAGTACTGCTTCGGAATAAGTGTTAGGTATGAAGGCAGCTTGGGAACTGGCCAGTTCCGGAGCAAACGAATGAGTAACTGGTTAAGATGCTGGTACAGTTGAAGCGGATGCTGCAGCTGGTGGAGTATGTGATAATGTGTTTGTAGATTGAGCCGGTGGACTTGGACCTTTTGCTGCACTATAAGTACCAGCAGAATCTCAATGGCAGATCCTTTTTCGTTTCACCGACGAGTAACAGCACTCCCTACTATATTATTTTCCTTGCTCTTTTTTGACTTTTCCATGTCAAGCTGTACCCACAACACAAAAGAATAAAATCACTCTTCAGAACTCATTGATGCATGATACAGACAAGTAATACTTTGATGTAAGACAACCGTATGAGGATGGAATATGTAAGAAAAATAGCACAACATGACATATTCATAGCTACGATGTGCAAACTAAGCAGAAGGATTTTCAAGAAAATAGAAGTAATGCAAACTAGACACCATATGAAAGATGCAACCAATATTACTCTGCCAAGTTAAAAGTGTCATGTCATAAGTGGCAATTCGAAAAATTAGAAGCAGTACAATGTAGAAATCAATGCAAGATGCAACCACTATCAAACTGCCATGTTAAAAGCGTCCAATCATGAGTGACTGATGCGGGATACACAACAGCAGTACTTTGATATAAGAACATGGTATGATAGATAGATGCAGTGTATTCTAGACTAAGAAAGCCATGTCATATACACATGTATAACGTATAAACTCAGCAGGTGCAATTTAATAAAAATAGAAGAAATACAGGCTAGACAACATATGCATCATGAAACCAATTATCACACTGTCAACTTAGAGCAAGCACCTGCAATGGTGGAGTACGAGAGATGAACTCATCATGTAGACTTGGGACTTCAACTTCATTAGCAGTAGCAGTGGCAAATCTAGAGAGTCTCTGTTTGCATCGGTGCGGAGGACCACCAACATCCCCTGACTTACTATTTTCCTTCCTATTTTCTGATATGGCCTTATGAAGTCAAAACCACAAGAAGATGAATAAAATTAGCTCTGCATAACTGGTTGATGCATGATACATACGAACACTACTTTGATGTAAGGCAAGCGTAGGATGGGAGGATCGAATATATACAAAAAAGTACAACATTTCATATGCACACGTATGATAGGAGGATGGAATATTTATGAAAAAATAGTAAGTGGAAGGCATTTCAACAAAATTAGAAGAAATGAAAGCTAGGCACCATATGAAGATGCAACCAATATCACTCTATCAGGTAAAAAGTGTCTCGTCGTAAGTCCCATTTCAAGAAATTAGAAGCAGTACAAGCTAGAAGACAATGCAAGATGCAACCTACATCAAAGTCCCAAGTTAAATGTGCGTTATGGGTAAGTGATTGTTGCAGGTATAAATTGTAAGCTATGCAGATGCAATTCAACATAATCAGAAGCAATACAAACTAGACATCATACGAAAAACACAACCACATATAACAGTTCCGAGTAAGAGCAAGCACCTGTGATGGCGGAGTAGGGGAGATGTGCTCATCATGTACACGTATGTTCTAGAAACAGGAACACGTGTCATATTCACAGGCATTATGTGTAAAGTAAGCAGATGCAATTCAAGTTAGAAGCAATACAAGCTAGACATCATACGCAACATGCAACCACATATAATAGTGCCAAGTTAGAGCAAGCACCTGTGATGGTGGAGTAGGGGAGATGTGCTCATCATCTACACAGCTATGTTGACTGTCCAGCCTTGTGTTATCTTGCGAATCTTGTTGGGAGGATGGCGGAGTAGAATCTGTAGAGACCCCCTGTTTGAGTTGCTCCGAAGGACCACCATCATCCACTGTCGGACTAATTTCCTTTAGCTGTAATGATTTTGCATTGTGAAGTCAAACTGATAAGAAAAAGGAATGAAATTCGCTCTTCAAAACTCATTCATGCATGATACTGACGAACACTACTCGGATGAAAGGCAAACACATGATGCGAGGATGGAATCTGTATGAAAAACAGGATGGTGTGACATATTCACACCTATGATGTGGTAACTAAGCAGAAGGCATTTCAACAAATTAGAAGCACTGCAAGCTAGACACCATATGAAAGATGCAACCAATATCACTCTGCCAAGTTCAAATTGTATGGTGTTTCAACAAATTAGAAGTAGTACATGCTAGAAATCATATGCAAGACACAACCAATATCACAGTGGCGAGTTAAAGGTGCCTTATCATAAGTGACTGATGCGGGAGATGCAAGAATAGTAGTTTGATGTAGAAACAGGAACCCTTGTCATATTCACAGGCATTATGTGTAAAGTAAGCAGATGCATTCAACAAAGTTAGAAGCAATACAAGCTAAACATCATACGCAACATGCAACCATATATAATAGTGCCAAGTTAGAGCAAGCACCTGTGATGGTGGAGTAGGGGAGATGTGCTCATCATCTACACAACTACGTTGACTGTCTAGCCTTGCGTTGTCTTGCAAATCTTGTTGGGAGGATGGCGGAGTAGAATCTGTAGAGAACCTCCATTTCAGTTGCTCGGAGGACCACCATCATCCAATGCCTTGCCAATTTCCTTCAGGTTGCACTACTGGAATCAGCTACTTTGCCATCTGCCTGATCTTTGCCGTCGGCTAGCAGACGACAAAGAAGCTCTTTGCCATCAGCTACCGAAAAGCCGACGGCAAAGAGACGGCGGACGGCAAAGAAGCTCTTTGCCATGAGCCATTTCGTTGCCGTACACCAGCTGACGGCAAAGAGGGAGGTGGCCCCCACCCACCCGCCCGTTTAAAAAAACTTAACACCCCCACCTCTTTGTCGTCAGCTAGCAGACGGCAAAGAGAGACAACGGCGGACGGCAAAGAATGGCGGATGACAAAGAGCTTCTTTAACTAACGGATGTCCACAC